>NW_026782490.1:0-230034 GCF_031769215.1 Ylistrum balloti
TCCATATAATTGATAGATTATTGATTATCAGAAACTTCTATATAACTGATAATTGATTATCTGAAACTTCTATATAACTGATAATTGATTATCTGAAACTTCTATATAACTGATAAATTATTGATTATCTGAAACTTCTATATAATTGATAGATTATTGATTATCTGAAACTTCTATATAACTGATAGATAATTGATTATCAGAAACTTCTATATAACTGATAGATTATTGATTATCTGAAACTTCTATATAACTGATAGATTATTGATTATCAGAAACTTCTATATAACTGATAATTGATTATTGAAATTATAACTGATAATTGATTATCTGAAACTTCTATATAACTGATATTATTGATTATCTGAAACTTCTATATAACTGATAGATTATTGATTATCAGAAACTTCTATATAACTGATAGATTATTGATTATCTGAAACTTCTATATAACTGATAGATTATTGATTATCAGAAACTTCTATATAATATAATTGATTATAGAAATCTATATAATGATAGATTATTGATTATCAGAAACTTCTATATAACTGATAGATTATTAATTATCAGAAACTTCTATATAACTGATATTGATTATCAGAAACTTCTATATAACTGATAATTGATTAGAAATATATAACTGATAGATTATTGATTATCAGAAACTTCTATATAACTGATAGATTATTGATTATCAGAAACTTCTATATAACTGATAGATTATTGATTATCAGAAACTTCTATATAACTGATAATTGATTATCTGAAACTTCTATATAACTGATAATTGATTATGAAACTTCTATATAACTGATAGATTATTGATTATCAGAAACTTCTATATAACTGATAGATTATTAATTATCAGAAACTTCTATATAACTGATAATTGATTATCTGAAACTTCTATATAACTGATAATTGATTATCTGAAAATTCTATATAACTGATAGATTATTGATTATCAGAAACTTCTATATAACTGATAGATTATTAATTATCAGAAACTTCTATATAACTGATAATTGATTATCTGAAACTTCTATATAACTGATAATTGATTATCTGAAACTTCTATATAACTGATAGATTATTGATTATCAGAAACTTCTATATAACTGATAGATTATTGATTATCAGAAACTTCTATATAACTGATAGATTATTGATTATCAGAAACTTCTATATAACTGATAGATTATTGATTATCAGAAACTTCTATATAACTGATAGATTATTGATTATCAGAAACTTCTATATAACTGATAGATTATTGATTATCAGAAACTTCTATATAACTGATAGATTATTGATTCAGAAATCTATATAACTGATAGAAACTTCTATATAACTGATAGATTATTGATTATCAGAAACTTCTATATAACTGATAGATTATTGATTATCTGAAACTTCTATATAACTGATATTATTGATTATCTGAAACTTCTATATAACTGATAGATTATTGATTGAAACTTCTATATAACTGATAGATTATTGATTATCTGAAACTTCTATATAACTGATAGATTATTGATTATCTGAAACTTCTATATAACTGATAGATTATTGATTATCTGAAACTTCTATATAACTGATAGATTATTGATTATCTGAAACTTCTATATAACTGATAGATTATTGATTATCTGAAACTTCTATATAACTGATAGATTATTGATTATGAAACTTCTATATAACTGATAGATTATTGATTATCAGAAATATATAACTGATAGATTATTGATTATCTGAAACTTCTATATAACTGATAGATTATTGATTATCTGAAACTTCTATATAACTGATATTATTGATTATCTGAAACTTCTATATAACTGATAGATTATTGATTATCAGAAACTTCTATATAACTGATAGATTATTGATTATCTGAAACTTCTATATAACTGATAGATTATTGATTATCTGAAACTTCTATATAACTGATAGATATATTGATTATCAGAAACTTCTATATAACTGATAGATTATTGATTATCTGAAACTTCTATATAACTGATAGATTATTGATTATCAGAAACTTCTATATAACTGATAGATTATTATCTGAAACTTCTATATAACTGATAATTGATTATCTGAAACTTTTATATAACTGATAGATTATTGATTATCTGAAACTTCTATATAACTGATAGATTATTATCTGAAACTTCTATATAACTGATAGATTATTGATTATCAGAAACTTCTATATAACTGATAGATTATTGATTATCAGAAACTTCTATATAACTGATAGATTATTGATTATCAGAAACTTCTATATAACTGATAGTTTATTGATTATCAGAAACTTCTATATAACTGATAGATTATTGATTATCAGAAACTTCTATATAACTGATAGATTATTGATTATCTGAAACTTCTATATAACTGATAGATAATTGATTATCTGAAACTTCTATATAACTGATAGATTATTGATTATCAGAAACTTCTATATAACTGATAGATTATTGATTATCAGAAACTTCTATATAACTGATAGATTATTGATTATCAGAAACTTCTATATAACTGATAGATTATTGATTATCAGAAACTTCTATATAACTGATAGATTATTGATTATCAGAAACTTCTATATAACTGATAGATTATTGATTATCTGAAACTTCTATATAACTGATAATTGATTATCTGAAACTTCTATATAACTGATAGATTATTGATTATCAGAAACTTCTATATAACTGATAGATTATTGATTATCAGAAACTTCTATATAACTGATATTATTGATTATCAGAAACTTCTATATAACTGATAGATTATTGATTATCTGAAACTTCTATATAACTGATAGATTATTGATTATCTGAAACTTCTATATAACTGATAGATTATTGATTATCAGAAACTTCTATATAACTGATATTATTGATTATCTGAAACTTCTATATAACTGATAGATTATTGATTATCAGAAACTTCTATATAACTGATAGATTATTGATTATCAGAAACTTCTATATAACTGATAGATTATTGATTATCTGAAACTTCTATATAACTGATAGATTATTGATTATCAGAAACTTCTATATAACTGATAGATTATTGATTATCAGAAACTTCTATATAACTGATAGATTATTGATTATCAGAAACTTCTATATAACTGATAGATTATTGATTATCAGAAACTTCTATATAACTGATAGATTATTGATTATCTGAAACTTCTATATAACTGATAGATTATTGATTATCTGATAGATTATTGATTAGAAACTTCTATATAACTGATAGATTATTGATTATCAGAAACTTCTATATAACTGATAGATTATTGATTATCAGAAACTTCTATATAACTGATAGATTATTGATTATCTGAAACTTCTATATAACTGATAGATTATTGATTATCTGAAACTTCTATATAACTGATAGATTATTGATTATCAGAAACTTCTATATAACTGATAGATTATTGATTATCAGAAACTTCTATATAACTGATAGATTATTGATTATCTGAAACTTCTATATAACTGATAGATTATTGATTATCAGAAACTTCTATATAACTGATAGATTATTGATTATCAGAAACTTCTATATAACTGATAGATTATTGATTATCAGAAACTTCTATATAACTGATAGATTATTGATTATCTGAAACTTCTATATAACTGATAGATTATTGATTATCAGAAACTTCTATATAACTGATAGATTATTGATTATCAGAAACTTCTATATAACTGATAGATTATTGATTATCTGAAACTTCTATATAACTGATAGATTATTGATTATCTGAAACTTCTATATAACTGATAGATTATTGATTATCTGAAACTTCTATATAACTGATAGATTATTGATTATCTGAAACTTCTATATAACTGATAGATTATTGATTATCAGAAACTTCTATATAACTGATAGATTATTGATTATCTGAAATATATCTGATAGATTATTGATTAGAAACTTCTATATAACTGATAGATTATTGATTATCTGAAACTTCTATATAACTGATAATTGATTATCTGAAACTTCTATATAACTGATAGATTATTGATTATCAGAAACTTCTATATAACTGATAGATTATTGATTATCAGAAACTTCTATATAATTGATAGATTATTGATTATCAGAAACTTCTATATAACTGATAATTGATTATCTGAAACTTCTATCTAATTGATAATTGATTATCTGAAACTTCTATATAACTGATAGATTATTGATTATCAGAAACTTCTATATAACTGATAGATTATTGATTATCAGAAACTTCTATATAACTGATAGATTATTGATTATCAGAAACTTCTATATAACTGATAGATTATTGATTATCAGAAACTTCTATATAACTGATAGATTATTGATTATCTGAAACTTCTATATAATTGATAGATTATTGATTATCAGAAACTTCTATATAACTGATAGATTATTGATTATCAGAAACTTCTATATAACTGATAGATTATTGATTATCAGAAACTTCTATATAACTGATAGATTATTGATTATCAGAAACTTCTATATAACTGATAGATTATTGATTATCAGAAACTTCTATATAACTGATAGATTATTGATTATCTGAAACTTCTATATAACTGATAGATTATTGATTATCTGAAACTTCTATATAACTGATATTGATTATTGAAATTATCTGAAACTTTATATAACTTGATATAATTGATAGATTATTGATTATCAGAAACTTCTATATAACTGATAGATTATTGATTATCAGAAACTTCTATATAACTGATAGATTATTGATTATCTGAAACTTCTATATAACTGATAGATTATTGATTATCTGAAACTTCTATATAACTGATAGATTATTGATTATCTGAAACTACCAAATAGCTGATAGATTATAGATTATCAGAAACTTCTAAATAACTGATAGATTATTGATTATCAGAAACTTCTATATAACTGATAGATTATTGATTATCTGAAACTTCTATATAACTGATAGATTATTGATTATCAGAAACTTCTATATAACTGATAGATTATTGATTATCAGAAACTTCTATATAACTGATAGATTATTGATTATCAGAAACTTCTATATAATTGATAGATTATTGATTATCAGAAACTTCTATATAACTGATAGATATTGATTATCTGAAACTTCTATATAACTGATAGATTATTGATTATCAGAAACTTCTATATAACTGATAGATTATTGATTATCTGAAACTTCTATATAACTGATAGATTATTGATTATCAGAAACTTCTATATAACTGATAGATTATTGATTATCAGAAACTTCTATATAACTGATAGATTATTGATTATCAGAAACTTCTATATAACTGATAGATTATTAATTATCAGAAACTTCTATATAACTGATAATTGATTATCTGAAACTTCTATATAACTGATAGATTATTGATTATCAGAAACTTCTATATAACTGATAGATTATTGATTATCAGAAACTTCTATATAACTGATAGATTATTGATTATCAGAAACTTCTATATAACTGATAGATTATTGATTATCAGAAACTTCTATATAACTGATAGATTATTGATTATCAGAAACTTCTATATAACTGATAGATTATTGATTATCTGAAACTTCTATATAACTGATAGATTATTGATTATCAGAAACTTCTATATAACTGATAGATTATTGATTATCAGAAACTTCTATATAACTGATAGATTATTGATTATCAGAAACTTCTATATAACTGATAGATTATTGATTATCAGAAACTTCTATATAACTGATAGATTATTGATTATCTGAAACTTCTATATAACTGATAGATTATTGATTATCAGAAACTTCTATATAACTGATAGATTATTGATTATCAGAAACTTCTATATAACTGATAGATTATTGATTATCTGAAACTTCTATATAACTGATAGATTATTGATTATCTGAAACTTCTATATAACTGATAGATTATTGATTATCAGAAACTTCTATATAACTGATAGATTATTGATTATCAGAAACTTCTATATAACTGATAGATTATTGATTATCTGAAACTTCTATATAACTGATAGATTATTGATTATCAGAAACTTCTATATAACTGATAGATTATTGATTATCTGAAACTTCTATATAACTGATAGATTATTGATTATCAGAAACTTCTATATAACTGATAGATTATTGATTATCTGAAACTTCTATATAACTGATAGATTATTGATTATCAGAAACTTCTATATAACTGATAGATTATTGATTATCAGAAACTTCTATATAACTGATAGATTATTGATTATCAGAAACTTCTATATAACTGATAGATTATTGATTATCAGAAACTTCTATATAACTGATAGATTATTGATTATCAGAAACTTCTATATAACTGATAGATTATTGATTATCTGAAACTTCTATATAACTGATAGATTATTGATTATCAGAAACTTCTATATAACTGATAGATTATTGATTATCAGAAACTTCTATATAACTGATAGATTATTGATTATCTGAAACTTCTATATAACTGATAGATTATTGATTATCAGAAACTTCTATATAACTGATAGATTATTGATTATCAGAAACTTCTATATAACTGATAGATTATTGATTATCAGAAACTTCTATATAACTGATAGATTATTGATTATCTGAAACTTCTATATAACTGATAGATTATTGATTATCTGAAACTTCTATATAACTGATAGATTATTGATTATCAGAAACTTCTATATAACTGATAGATTATTGATTATCAGAAACTTCTATATAACTGATAGATTATTGATTATCAGAAACTTCTATATAACTGATAGATTATTGATTATCAGAAACTTCTATATAACTGATAGATTATTGATTATCTGAAACTTCTATATAACTGATAGATTATTGATTATCAGAAACTTCTATATAACTGATAGATTATTGATTATCTGAAACTTCTATATAACTGATAGATTATTGATTATCAGAAACTTCTATATAACTGATAGATATTGATTATCAGAAACTTCTATATAACTGATAGATTATTGATTATCTGAAACTTCTATATAACTGATAGATTATTGATTATCAGAAACTTCTATATAACTGATAGATTATTGATTATCTGAAACTTCTATATAACTGATAGATTATTGATTATCTGAAACTTCTATATAACTGATAGATTATTGATTATCTGAAACTTCTATATAACTGATAGATTATTGATTATCAGAAACTTCTATATAACTGATAGATTATTGATTATCTGAAACTTCTATATAACTGATAGATTATTGATTATCAGAAACTTCTATATAACTGATAGATTATTGATTATCTGAAACTTCTATATAACTGATAGATTATTGATTATCAGAAACTTCTATATAACTGATAGATTATTGATTATCAGAAACTTCTATATAACTGATAGATTATTATCAGAAACTTCTATATAACTGATAGATTATTGATTATCAGAAACTTCTATATAACTGATAGATTATTGATTATCTGAAACTTCTATATAACTGATAGATTATTGATTATCTGAAACTTCTATATAACTGATAGATTATTGATTATCAGAAACTTCTATATAACTGATAGATTATTGATTATCAGAAACTTCTATATAACTGATAGATTATTGATTATCTGAAACTTCTATATAACTGATAGATTATTGATTATCTGAAACTATATAACTATATAACTGATAGATTATTGATTATCTGAAACTTCTATATAACTGATAGATTATTGATTATCAGAAACTTCTATATAACTGATAGATTATTGATTATCTGAAACTTCTATATAACTGATAGATTATTGATTATCAGAAACTTCTATATAACTGATAGATTATTGATTATCTGAAACTTCTATATATATAATTGATTAGATATATTGATGATTATCAGAAACTTCTATATAACTGATAGATTATTGATTATCTGAAACTTCTATATAACTGATAGATTATTGATTATCAGAAACTTCTATATAACTGATAGATTATTGATTATCAGAAACTTCTATATAACTGATAGATTATTGATTATCTGAAACTTCTATATAACTGATAGATTATTGATTATCTGAAACTTCTATATAACTGATAGATTATTGATTATCAGAAACTTCTATATAACTGATAGATTATTGATTATCAGAAACTTCTATATAACTGATATTGATTATTGAAATATATAACTGATTGATTATCTGAAACTTCTATATAACTGATAGATTATTGATTATCAGAAACTTCTATATAACTGATAGATTATTGATTATCAGAAACTTCTATATAACTGATAGATTAGATTATTGAAATATATAACTGATAATTGATTATCTGAAACTTCTATATAACTGATAGATTATTGATTATCTGAAACTTCTATATAACTGATAGATTATTGATTATCAGAAACTTCTATATAACTGATAGATTATTGATTATCAGAAACTTCTATATAACTGATAGATTATTGATTATCAGAAACTTCTATATAACTGATAGATTATTGATTATCTGAAACTTCTATATAACTGATAGATTATTGATTATCAGAAACTTCTATATAACTGATAGATTATTGATTATCAGAAACTTCTATATAACTGATAGATTATTGATTATCAGAAACTTCTATATAACTGATAGATTATTGATTATCAGAAACTTCTATATAACTGATAGATTATTGATTATCAGAAACTTCTATATAACTGATAGATTATTGATTATCTGAAACTTCTATATAACTGATAGATTATTGATTATCAGAAACTTCTATATAACTGATAGATTATTGATTATCTGAAACTTCTATATAACTGATAATTGATTATATGAAACTTCTATATAACTGATAGATTATTGATTATCTGAAACTTCTATATAACTGATAGATTATTGATTATCAGAAACTTCTATATAACTGATAGATTATTGATTATCAGAAACTTCTATATAACTGATAATTGATTATCTGAAACTTCTATATAACTGATAGATTATTGATTATCAGAAACTTCTATATAACTGATAGATTATTGATTATCAGAAACTTCTATATAACTGATAGATTATTGATTATCTGAAACTTCTATATAACTGATAGATTATTGATTATCAGAAACTTCTATATAACTGATAGATTATTGATTATCAGAAACTTCTATATAACTGATAGATTATTGATTATCAGAAACTTCTATATAATGATAGATTATTGATTATCTGAAACTTCTATATAACTGATAGATTATTGATTATCTGAAACTTCTATATAACTGATAGATTATTGATTATCTGAAACTTCTATATAACTGATAGATTATTGATTATCAGAAACTTCTATATAACTGATAGATTATTGATTATCAGAAACTTCTATATAACTGATAGATTATTGATTATCTGAAACTTCTATATAACTGATAGATTATTGATTATCTGAAACTTCTATATAACTGATAGATTATTGATTATCTGAAACTTCTATATAACTGATAGATTATTGATTATCAGAAACTTCTATATAACTGATAGATTATTGATTAGAAACTTCTATATTGATTATCTGAAACTTCTATATAACTGATAGATTATTGATTATCAGAAACTTCTATATAACTGATAGATTATTGATTATCTGAAACTTCTATATAACTGATATAATTGATTATCAGATTATTGATTATCAGAAACTTCTATATAACTGATAGATTATTGATTATCAGAAACTTCTATATAACTGATAGATTATTGATTATCAGAAACTTCTATATAACTGATAGATTATTGATTATCAGAAACTTCTATATAACTGATAGATTATTGATTATCTGAAACTTCTATATAACTGATAGATTATATATAACTGATAATTGATTATCTGAAACTTCTATATAATTGATAGATTATTGATTATCAGAAACTTCTATATAACTGATAGATTATTGATTATCTGAAACTTCTATATAACTGATAGATTATTGATTATCAGAAACTTCTATATAACTGATAGATTATTGATTATCAGAAACTTCTATATAACTGATAGATTATAATCTGAAACTTCTATATAATTGATAGATTATTGATTATCTGAAACTTCTATATAACTGATAGATTATTGATTATCTGAAACTTCTATATAATTGATAGATTATTGATTATCAGAAACTTCTATATAACTGATAGATTATTGATTATCAGAAACTTCTATATAACTGATAGATTATTGATTATCAGAAACTTCTATATAACTGATAGATTATTGATTATCTGAAACTTCTATATAACTGATAGATTATTATCTGAAACTTCTATATAACTGATAGATTATTGATTATCAGAAACTTCTATATAACTGATAGATTATTGATTATCTGAAACTTCTATATAACTGATAGATTATTGATTATCAGAAACTTCTATATAACTGATAGATTATTGATTATCCGAAACTTCTATATAATTGATAGATTATTGATTATCAGAAACTTCTATATAACTGATAGATTATTGATTATCAGAAACTTCTATATAACTGATAGATTATTGATTATCAGAAACTTCTATATAACTGATAGATTATTGATTATCTGAAACTTCTATATAATTGATAGATTATTGATTATCTGAAACTTCTATATAATTGATATTATTGATTATCTGAAACTTCTATATAACTGATAGATTATTGATTATCTGAAACTTCTATATAATTGATAGATTATTGATTATCTGAAACTTCTATATAATTGATAGATTATTATCTGAAACTTCTATATAACTGATAGATTATTGATTATCAGAAACTTCTATATAACTGATAGATTATTGATTATCATAAACTTCTATATAACTGATAGATTATTGATTATCTGAAACTTCTATATAACTGATAGATTATTGATTATCTGAAACTTCCATATAATTGATAGATTATTGATATATCTGATAATTGATTATCTGAAACTTCTATATAACTGATAGATTATTATTATCTGAAACTTCTATATAACTGATAATTGATTATCTGAAACTTTTATATAACTGATAGATTATTGATTATCTGAAACTTCTATATAACTGATAGATTTATCTGAAACTTCTATATAACTGATAGATTATTGATTATCTGAAACTTCTATATAATGATATTATTGATTATAGAAACTTCTATATAACTGATAGATTATTGATTATCTGAAACTTCTATATAATTGATAGATTATTGATTATCAGAAACTTCTATATAACTGATAGATTATTGATTATCTGAAACTTCCATATAATTGATAGATTATTGATTATCTGAAACTTCTATATAACTGATAGATTATTGATTATCTGAAACTTCTATATAACTGATAGATTATTGATTATCTGAAACTTCTATATAATTGATAGATTATTGATTATCTGAAACTTCTATATAACTGATACAACCAACACTTTCCCGTCCTCTTATACAACCATCCCGTCCCTGCCTTTTTTATGCAACAAACATGTCCCTGCCTCTTCGGTACATCCAATCTGCCCCAGCATTTTCTTTACAACTAACTCGCCCCTGCCTTTTCTATACAACCAACCGGTCCCTGGCTCTTCTATGCAACCAACCCATCCAAGCCTTTTCTATACAATCAATCCGTCCCTGCCTTTTCTATACATCCAACCCGTCCCTTCCTTTTCTATACATCCAACCCGTCCCTGCCTTTTCTATACAACTAACTCGTCCCTGCCTTTTCTATACATCCAACCGGTCCCTGGCTCTTCTATGCAACCAACCCATCCAAGCCTTTTCTATACAACCAACCCGTCCCTGCCTTTTCTATACATCCAACCTGCCCCTGGCTCTTCTATGCAACCAACCCATCCAAGCCTTTTCTATACAACCAACCCGTCCCTGCCTTTTCTATACATCCAACCCGTCCCTGCCTTTTCTATACAACCAACATTTCGCTGCCTTTTCTATACATCCAACCCGTCCCTGCCTTTTCTATGCAACAAACATGTCCCTGCCTCTTTCATACATCCAACCCGTCCCTGCCTTTTCTATGCAACAAACATGTCTCTGCCTCTTTCATACATCCAACCCGTCCCTGCCTTTTCTATGCAACAAACATGTCCCTGCCTCTTCGGTACATCAAATCTGCCCCAGCATTTTCTTTACAACTAACTCGCCCCTGCCTTTTCTATACAACCAATCCGTTCCTGCCTTTTCTATACATCCAACCCGTCCCTTCCTTTTCTATACATCCAACCTGTCCCTGCCTTTTCTATACAACTAACTCGTCCATGCCTTTTCTATACATCCAACCGGTCCATGCCTTTTCTATACATCCAACCTGCCCCTGGCTCTTCTATGCAACCAATCCATCCAAGCCTTTTCTATACAACCAACATTTCGCTGCCTTTTCTATACATCCAACCCGTCCCTGCCTTTTCTATACATCCAACCCGTCCCTTCCTTTTCTATACATCCAACCCGTCCCTGCCTTTTTTATACAACTAACCCGTCCCTGTCTTTTCTATACATCCAACCCGTCCCTGCCTTTTCTATACAACCAACACTTCCCCGTCTTCCTATACAACCAACCCGTCCCTGCCTTTTCTATACAACCAACACTTCCCCGTCTTACTATACATCCAACCCGTCCGTGCCTTTTCTTTACAACCAACCCGTCCCTGCCTTTTCTATACAACCAACCCGTCCCTGTCTTTTCTATACATCCAACCCGTCCCTGTCTTTTCTATACAACCACCACTTCCCCGTCTTCCTATACATCCAACCCGTCCCTGCCTTTTCTATACAACCAACCTGTCCCTGCTTTTTCTATACAACCAACCCGTCCCTGTCTTTTCTATACAACTAACCCGTCCCTGCCTTTTCTATACAACTAACCCGTCCCTGTCTTTTCTATACAACCAACACTTCTATACAAATTATTCTTGTTGGCACTTATTCTGTGAAAAAAAACGCATCCGGTCTGACGCAAGAACCATAACAACAATATATGATTTCACTATGATTCGTGCGCACTAAAACACTATCATACACAACTTAATACCGTACATCACACGAGCAGGAACTACAATCCTAACATCTCACTTAGGGATTCATGCACTCTGTCTTGTATCCGGTGTTAGATATGAATGTTGCCTAAAACAGAAGACCCTCTACAACTCCATGCGGTCTTCGCTTCTCCGTGCGTTTACGGCTAATGTTGACTTGTGTACCCTCATGCTCCAACCGCCAAACCATGCATGGGTCGAAAAGAGTAATACACGAGCCAAGACAACACAAACCTGCCCTACTTATCTCTATCAATATTAAATGGTCCAAATATAGTCATACATAGGTATAATGCAATATTACATTTTACTTGTTTTGTGTCCGATGGAAGCAGAAATACCTAAGCAATATGTTGATACTGTTGGTGCCTCGATCCACAATTTTAAGGACTTCTCCTGTTTGGCGGTGAAGGTGCCATCTAAGGGACAAGCTGAAAGCACAGGTAAATGACATGAAATTACATATCAACATTATCTAATTACGTGTAAATTTCACGATTAGTAAATCGGTATCATGTAATATTGAACAGATCTCTTAGTCAAATTAATATCTATTCACATACAAGTCCTGTGTCCATAGAGGACAAATTTGTCTAAGTATGTCATTGGGTCTCCACCAAGCCGCTAACATCGCATGTTTGATGTCGTATTGTATACATATATATACATTTGTTTATATTTTGGACATTGTAATCTGGAATTTCTAAGCTAGCCGATTTGGTGACGCAGATTGTGAATTTGAGGCCCGGACAGGGCACCAGTCAAAATTGTCTTCCTTCGAAATTTGCGTTACAATGTCCAAAAAAAACAATAAATTAACACTCTGCATCATATACAGTAATGTTGTCTACCCGAAGGTTCCAGACTTGAATTATCTGTCGTAATTGTACGCGAGCTTGATATATATATAGATATATAGAAATGTACCTGTGAAGGTGATGGAACAAGCTTAGTTGAATGGTTTTTGAGGTGTAGTGCTGTACAGGAACCCAACAGAAGGATCTCAAGTTGTTCAGTAAGCCAGAGCTACCTTGGTGAAGAAAAAAATATAATCAAGTCAGAATTTCCCATCATCATAAACAACGCACCAAAAGATAATGTCTCTTCGGATATAGTTTCAAATAATTGTGGTTGTTGGTTTTTTTCCCCTCTCGTCTCATTTGGTAACACGACATCACTTACTTAAATTTATCAAGATTTACATGGTTGTAATCGCCAATGAAGCAGTAGACACTTACTCTTCCGCAACACTTGGTCTTAGGCCCTTTGCATTTATTTGATGTAACAGCTAAATGGAGAGTAACGTAACCGGCCTTAGTAGAAGCAATGGCTACCTTAACGACAAAGTAAAATTATTGCATATGGTTTGAAATGAATGTCTCTCAAAGTGCAGACACGAAATTCTTCTTTGAGATGATTGTCTCTCCAAAGTCAGACAAAGAACTGTAATTTGAAATGATTGTCCCTCAAAAGACAATTTCACAACTGTACTTTAAAAAATTGTCTCTCAAAAGAGGAAAAAGTAAAAGGGATAAACATCTTCTGTTCGTTGACGACACCCACCATTTAAATCTTGGTCAGTGCACGTAGCGACACGATCTGAATGACGAGCGGTTTCATAACATAAAAAAAACAAGCACATATATCACATATCTAATGGTTACAATACTGTAATACCGTTTCCATGAAGTCATAACGATGATTATTTTGCCCTATCTCTAGCCCAAAAACTGATGTGCTACACACAGTTTCAATAATGTGCCATATAATAAGAGCAGATCTGACCTCTTTTCACAAACATAAGGAAACGGTAGAGTAAACTTTCGGTATACCTGCACCTCCTCCTTTAAGGAACATGAGGAAACAGTAGAGTAAGATTTGACTCCAGCAGAAGACAGGCAATATTTCCACAAGTTCTTCTTTACTGTCAGAAGTTCCAGCCCCAGAATCTAAGAAGGAGTATGTGGCCTGTCCTTTCTCCAGGGAGGTCTGAGATAGAGAAGTGGAAGACACATTGTCTCCAATAGCCTCAAATTCCAGTTTTTCGTACACCTTGACTGCTAGACTGTCAACTAGGAAAAAAACATTTAGGGGAAAATATTTACTTTTGAATCTAAACAGACAAAGCAATCGCACCCCTACACTTGTCTCATACCTACGTCTACATCTATCTCACATCTATGCCTACACTTAAATCATTTCTGCAACTTAAGCTGTCTCGCATCTATTTTTCATTCTATCTCACTCCTAACCCACAGTTATCTCTCAACTACACCTGAAGCTGTTTTATCTTGAACCTTAAGCTGTCTCAAAAACAACAGTGTTTGAAGATCTTACTACCAAAGTTGACGAAGATGTTGTCGACCAGAAATCTATTTTAGGATTCGTCCTCTGTATATTTCTTTTGTGATTTGGACATGTTTTTTTTTACGAAATACGCTTATACCATTGTTTACCTTTCTTGGAGAAGAAAACTCTCATAACAAGTTTGGAATGGGATATGGTGGTGCACAGGGTTTTAAAGACTGGTCAACCTACATCTACAGCTGTCTTATCTTACACCTTAAGCTGTCTCTACCTACATCTACAGCTGTCTTGTCTTACACCTAGAAACTGTCTCTCCCTACATCTACAGATGTCTTATCTTACACCTAGAAGTTGTATCTCCCTACATCTACAGCTGTCTTATCTTACACCTAGAAGCTGTCTCTACCTACATCTACAGCTGTCTTATCTTACACCTACAGCTGTCTCTACCTACATCTACAGCTGTCTTGTCTTACACCTAAAGCTCTTTCTACCTACATCTACAGCTGTCTTATCTTACACCAAAAGCTGTATTTCCCTACATCTTCAGCTGTTTTATCCTAAATCTAATGATGTCTTATCCTAAATATAACGTTCTCTCTACCTACTTTTAAAGCTGTCTTATCCTAAATCTAAAGTTGTCTTATCCTTAATCTAAAGCTGTCAAATCTTACATCTAAAGCTGTCTCTACCTACTAAAACTGTTCTTACACCTGAAGCTGTCTCAACATACGCCTATAAATATCTTATCTTACACCTAAAACGTTTCATCCTAAATCTAAAATTGTCTTTTCTTACACCCAAATCTGCCTCTACCTACTCCTAAAGCTGTCTTATCTTACACCTAAAACGTGTCATCCTAAATCTAAAATTGTCTTTTCTTACACCCAAATCTGCCTCTACCTACTCCTAAAGCTGTCTTATCTTACACCTAAAACATCTCATCCTAAATCTAAAATTGTCTTTTCTTACACCCAAATCTGCCTCTACCTACTCCTAAAGCTGTCTTATCTTACACCTAAAACATCTCATCCTAAATCTAAAATTGTCTTTTCTTACACCCAAATCTGCCTCTACCTACTCCTAAAGCTGTCTTATCTTACACCTAAAACATCTCATCCTAAATCTAAAAAGTGTCTTTTCTAACACATAAAGCTGTCTCAACCTATTTTTTCTAAAACTGTCTTATCTTACACCTAAAGCTGTCTCAACCTACCCCTAAATCTGTCTTATCTTTCACTTAAAGCTGTGTCTCTGAACATCTAAGTCTGTGTCACCAAACATCTAAATCCGTGTTACCTAACAACTAAAGCTGTATCACCTAATACCTACAGCTGTGTCACCTAACACCTAAAGCTGTCTCACCTAACATCTAATCCTGTCTCACCTAACAACTAAAGATGTCTCACCTAACATCTAATCCTGTCTCACCAAACAACTAAAGCTGTCTCACCAAACATAAAATCCTGTGTCACCTAACATTCAAAGCTGTGTCACCTAACACCTAAAGCTGTCTCACCTAACATCTAATCCTGTCTCACCTAACATCTAATCCTGTCTCACCAAACACCTAAAGCTGTCTCACCAAACATAAAATCCTGTCTCACCTAACACCTAAAGCTGTCTCACCTAACATCTAATCCTGTCTCACCTAACATCTAATCCTGTCTCACCAAACACCTAAAGCTGTCTCACCAAACATAAAATCCTGTCTCACCTAACACCTAAAGCTGTCTCACCTAACATCTAATCCTGTCTCACCTAACATCTAATCCTGTCTCACCAAACATCTAATCCTGTCTCACCTAACACCTTAAGCTGTCTCACCAAACAACTAAAGCTGTCTCACCTAACACCTAAAGCTGTCTCACCTAACATCTAATCCTGTCTCACCTAACATCTAATCCTGTCTCACCTAACACCTTAAGCTGTCTCACCAAACAACTAAAGCTGTCTCACCTAACATCTAATCCTGTCTCACCTAACACCTAAAGCTGTCTCACCTAACATCTAATCCTGTCTCACCTAACACCTAAAGGTGTCTCACCTAACATCTAATCCTGTCTCACCTAACACCTAAAGCTGTCTCACCTAACATCTAATCCTGTCTCACCTAACATCTAATCCTGTCTCACCTAACACCTAAAGCTGTCTCACCTAACATCTAATCCTGTCTCACCTAACACCTAAAGCTGTCTCACCTAACATCTAATCCTGTCTCACCTAACACCTAAAGCTGTCTCACCTAACATCTAATCCTGTCTCACCTAACACCTAAAGCTGTCTCACCAAACAACTAAAGCTGTCTCACCAAACATAAAATCCTGTGTCACCTAACACGTAAAGCTGTGTCACCAAACACCGTGTCACCTAACACTTAAAGCTGTGTCAACCTCCTCCTTAATCTGTCCTATCTTTCACCTAAAGCTGTGTCACCTAATATTTAAAGTTATGTCACGCTACATCTTAAGCTGTGTC
Organism: Ylistrum balloti; assembly: GCF_031769215.1. NCBI lineage: Eukaryota > Metazoa > Mollusca > Bivalvia > Pectinida > Pectinidae > Ylistrum > Ylistrum balloti. The sequence goes on from NW_026782490.1 coordinate 17,903, forward strand.
AACAAATACATAAAGCTGTATCACCCTTAAACCTAACGGTGTTTCACCAAACACCTAGAGTTGTGTCAGCAAACACCTAGAGTCACTCAACATTTAAGGCTGTGTCACTCTTAAAACTTAAGTTGTGTCACTCAAGATCATAAGTTGCGTCATTCCTGCACCTAAAGCTTTGTCATCCAACACCTAAAGTTGTGTCACTCCTGTGTCAATTAACATTTTCAGATGTGTCACCCAACACTAAACTTGTGTCAATCAACACCTAAAGTTGTGTTACCCAAAACCTAGAGCTGTGTCACCCAACACCTAAAACTGTGTTATCCAAAACCTAAAGCTCTGTCGCCCAACACCTAAAGCTGTTGTACCCAAATGCTAAAGTTGTGTCACAGAGCAATGTAACTTGAATTGTCGGTAAGTTTAGCTGATCTTAAAAGGTTTTAGCGTTTATGTATAAAGACCTTTATGTGTGGCTTACCTAATACAAACCTATATGTGTGCCTTACCTTATACAAACCTATATGTGTGCCTTACCTAATACAAACCTATAGGTGTGGCTTACCTAATACAAACCTATATGTGTGGTTTACCTAATGCAAACCTATATGTGTGACTTACCTAATACAAACCTATATGTGTGACTTACCTAATACAAACCTATATGTGTGACTTACCTAATACAAAGCTATGTATGACTTACCTATATCCCTACTGACTAATGGAACAAGCAGGTTGACAACACGTCCTAAGCCCAGCAGTACCATACAAATACACACCAAACCCTGTTTTGGATAATTTCCTTTTGGCCAAACATACGGCAGCACCATCCGTAATTTCCTAAACGCATTAGACCAAGTAGATTTATTCCTGGCCTTCTTTTTCTTTAGGTAGTCCATCTGGTAAAAAAAATATATATATATCCAATGTAGGATAATTACGTGTGCAATAATTGCAGGTAAGATGATTGCAGGTACAATATTTAAAGGTTTAGATATTCACAGGTATAATAGCCACAGGTACAATATTTACAGGTTTAGATATTCACAGGTATAATAGCCACAGGTACGATATTTACAGGTTTAGATATCCACAGGTACGATATTTACAGGTTTAGATATTCACAGGTATAATAGCCACAGGTACGATATTTACAGGTTTAGATATTCACAGGTATAATAGCCACAGGTACGATATTTACAGGTTTAGATATCCACAGGTACGATATTTACAGGTTTAGATATTCACAGGTATAATAGCCACAGGTACGATATTTACAGGTTTAGATATTCACAGGTATACTAGCCACAGGTACGATATTTACAGGTTTAGATATTCACAGATACGATAATTACAGGTTTAGATATCCACAGGTATAATAGCCACAGGTACGATATTTACAGGTTTAGATATTCACAGGTACGATAATTACAGTTTTAGATATTCACAGGTACAATAGCCACAGGTACGATATTTACATGTTTAGATATCAACAAGTATAATAGCCACAGTACGATATTTACAGGTTTAATAGCCACAGGTACGATATTTACAGGTTTAGATATCCACAGGTACGATATTTACAGGTTTAGTTATTCACAGGTACAATAGGTATGCTAATTAGAGGTATGATAGTTATCGGTATGCTAATTAGAGGTATGATAGTTATAAGTATGTTCATTACAGGTATGATAGTTATAGGTATGTTAATTAGAGGTATAATAGTTATAGGTATGTTTATTAGAGGTATAATAGTTACAGGTATAAGAGGTATAATTGTTACAGGTATGTTAATTAGAGGTATAATAGTTACAGGTATGTTAATTAGAGGTATGATAGTTACAGGTATGTTAATTAGAGGTATGATAGTTACAGGTATGTTAATTAGAGGTATGATAGTTACAGGTATGTTAATTAGAGGTATGATAGTTACAGGTATGTTAATTAGAGGTATAATAGTTACAGGTATGTTAATTAGAGGTATGATAGTTACAGATATGTTAATTAGAGGTATGATAGTTATCGGTATGTTAATTAGAGGTATAATAGTTACAGGTATGTTAATTAGAGGTATGATAGTTATCGGTATGTTAATTAGAGGTATAATAGTTACAGGTATGTTAATTAGAGGTATGATAGTTACAGGTATGTTAATTAGAGGTATAATAGTTACAGGTATGTTAATTAGAGGTATGATAGTTACAGATATGTTAATTAGAGGTATGATAGTTATCGGTATGTTAATTAGAGGCATAATAGTTACAGGTATGTTAATTAGAGGTATGATAGTTATCGGTATGTTAATTAGAGGTATAATAGTTACAGGTATGTTAATTAGAGGTACGATAGTTATCGGTATGTTCATTAGAGGTATGATAGTTATCGGTATGTTCATTAGAGATATGATAGTTACAGGTATGTTAATCAGAGGTATAATTGTTACAGGTATGTTAATTAGAGGTATGATAGTTACAGGTATGTTAATTAGAGGTATGATAGTTTTCGGTATGTTAATTAGAGGTATAATTGTTACAGGTATGTTAATTAGAGGTATGATAGTTACAGGTATGTTAATTAGAGGTATGATAGTTACAGATATGTTAATTAGAGGTATGATAGTTTTCGGTATGTTAATTAGAGGTATGATAGTTACGGGTATGTTAATTAGAGGTATGATAGTTTTCGGTATGTTAATTAGAGGTATGATAGAGTTACAGGTATGTTAATTAGAGGTATGATAGTTATCGGTATGTTAATTAGAGGTATGATAGTTATAGGTATGTTAATTAGAGGTATGATAGTTATCGGTATGTTAATTAGAGGTATGATAGTTATAGGTATGTTAATTAGAGGTATGATAGTTATCGGTATGTTAATTAGAGGTATGATAGTTACAGGTATGTTAATTAGAGGTATGATAGAGTTATAGGTATGTTAATTAGAGGTATAATAGTTATAGGTATGTTAATTAGAGGTATGATAGTTATCGGTATGTTAATTAGAGGTATGATAGTTATAGGTATGTTAATTAGAGGTATGATAGTTATAGGTATGTTAATTAGAGGTATGATAGTTACAGGTATGTTAATTAGAGTTATAATTGTTACAGGTATGTTAATTAGAGGTATGATAGTTACAGGTATGTTAATTAGAGGTATAATAGTTAAAGGTATGTTAATTAGAGGTATGATAGTTAGAGGTATGTTAATTAGAGGTATGATAGTTATCGGTATGTTAATTAGAGGTATGATAGTTATAGGTATGTTAATTAGAGGTATGATAGTTATAGGTATGTTAATTAGAGGTATGATAGTTTTCGGTATGTTAATTAGAGTTATAATTGTTAAAGGTATGTTAATTAGAGGTATGATAGTTATAGGTATGTTAATTAGAGGTATGATAGTTATAGGTATGTTAATTAGAGGTATGATAGTTATATGTATGTTAATTAGAGGTATGATAGTTAGAGGTATGTTAATTAGAGGTATGATAGTTAGAGGTATGTTAATTAAAGGTATAATAGTTATATGTATGTTAATTAGAGGTATGATAGTTAGAGGTATGATTATTATAGTTAAGATTATAAGAGGTACAGTATTCACAGGTATGATATTCAAATGTTTGATATCAGAGCTAATTGCTAGCACATTTAAATATACCATTATTGTCATTGTTTTAATGCATTATTACTCTGAAGTATCAACGAATACACTGACCTTTTCTTCGGTATTAATTGCGCTGTGTTGTCTAAGTGGACAGACAACAGACGGGAGTAGTAATAGACTGATCAGTATTACACAGATGGAAAGTCTGATCACCCAGATACCAAACTCCGTCCTGGTCGACACCCTAAAAATATTCAATCGTACTAGAAAAAAAAACGTACAGTACAAATTTCAACATGTTTACTTCATCTTCATTTCTAAGTGGAATATTAATGTAATAACATAGCCTTCCACTTAAAACAACACTTCATTGACCTAAATAACAACTATCTATAGCATGTTTCGCACGTACACACACTTAACAACTCACCTACCAAAACAACACATAACGTCAACACTTTCCTACGCTATTAACAACAGCACTCCCTATCCATATGTATTTACACGTTACTGCACAGTTACTTACACAACACCTGCCTACACACCACTGTCCACCTTCCAACACAACAAAACACTATTATGTAAACAGCACTCCCTACACATATGTATTTACACATTACTGCACAGTTTCTTACACAACACCTACCTACACACCACTGTCCACCTTCCAACATAACAAAACACACTTATGTAAACAGCACTCCCTACCCATATGTATTTACACATTACTGCCCAGATACTTACTCTACACATATTTCAACATTGCACTCCCTAGCTACACACCAAAAACACCTACCTACACACAATACATACATATACAACACTTATATATATAACATACATTACCTACGCACACAACTCATAACACCTACACATACAACACATACCTACACATCACTATCCATCTACCAACACAACATAAAAACATTGTCCTACACAGAACTCCCTACCTACACACTTCAAAACATCTACCTACATAACACACAACACTTATACATTCAACACCTGCCTACATATTACTGTCCACCTGCCAACACAAAACACTGTCCTACACGTTTCCTACCTACACAACACAATACCTACTTACATAATATCTTCCTACACGCCACGAAGCACTCACCTACATAATACAAAACACCTATACATACAACACATACCTACACATCACTATCCATCTACCAACACAACATAAAAACATCGTCCTACACAGAACTCCCTACCTACACACTTCAAAACATCTACCTACATAACACACAACACCTATACATTCAACACCTGCCTACATATTACTGTCCACCTGCCAACACAAAACACTTTCCTACACAGCACTCCCTACACAACACAATACCTACCTACACAACATGAAGCAATCACCTACATAACACAAAACACCTATACATACAACACCTTCCTTCATCTTACTGTACACCTACCAATACAACACAAAACACCTTCCTACACAACATTCCCTATCTAGACACCACGAAGCACTCAACGACATAGCACCTATACATACAACACCTTCCTTCATCTTACTGTACACCTACCAATACAACACAAAACACCTTCCTACACAACATTCCCTATCTACACACCACTAAATCACCATACAGGACTCTACAAGGCTTTTACACTTCGGCGATACGATAAGATTATTTCATTGGTTTACCACAGGTCAGATATAGGTAGGTCATGGCGATGATTTGATCGTTCTACGAGCATACTAGACTTAGAGCCAACGATTCATGCCGTGGTTGACTCGCTGATACAAGTGTTGTTTGTTGTGCTATACTTCGTCAGATACGCATCTGCAAGACGGTGTTTTGTGGTGTACAGAAAGTCAAACTTAGCATACTGAAGTGTTTTAGAAAGAACACTCGCTCGTCAATTGACGTGAATTGTGCACGGGATTCAGATTCTAAGCTATGCTTGGAAGTAGCTGTGAATGTCTCTTTATGTACTATATATCAAAGTGTCGGTAGTAGTAGTAACTTGTGCATCTTATCGGTACAATTCACTTGTTTCATGCTCATTTCCAAGAATCTTAGAGTCTTATGTTTGTTGAGTGTTCATTCCTTGATTTGCTTTTTGTAAACAGAATCAATATCTTTGTACGATTTTCCAACATTACCAAAGTGAAGGCCAAAACTTCTTCGTTTTTCTTAAGTAACATTATGATCTACAATTCTGAACAAGGAGATGAAACCATTTATATATGATAATAACAAAAGCATGGATCGAGAAATAAGCTCTTGAAAACACCAGCTGATGAAATGATGTTACTGAGGGGGAGGGTTGCTAAGGAGTCTGCCATCTTGGATTTCCATAGAACCTTCTTAACCTACGATCCCTCAGTAACATCATTTCATCATGGCAGAGTGTATGACGTGATCACCCAACGAGTTATCGCCCCTTGTCACTAATTGTCTCCACTGTTCTGCTTGGTTGGTTTTATATAAATATTCAAATGATATATATGATAATTTATGTATATGGTTTTAATAAGTATAATTATTATTATTGGAGTATTAGCGAAGACAAGACTTTTGGTAGAAACAGAAATTGATCTTAAGTAAGTCTTCAAAGTTAGAGCCTTTCTAAAGGGATGGGTGATTAACAAACCATCATCATTTAAAGGAGACCGAGAGTGTGATTAAGTATAAGATTTAAGTACTGATTTGGCAATTTTCCACCATTCACTAGGAGAAAGAAATATGCTACTAAGTGAGCTTCTCCATATATTTCCGTTTTGCTCTTCTGTTAAGGTCAGTTATCTGGTTTCTACTATTTATATAGTTTCAATATAATCTGCGACTGAAAGAAACTTGTTTTTTATTAGGTCAGTTAAATGGTTTCTCATACGAAAACGCATCCAACCTTTCTATTGACATAGTACCACAGGCTGGACTTTGATAAACACTCCTCCGCACACACACATCATCATCATTCCATTGTTCTCTAGTACCACGTCCTGGACCCGGATACACTCTTCTCAGCACAAACATCTCAACTTTGTATTGACCTCTGGTGTCACGAACTGGAGTATGATACAACTTCCTCCACACATATCATCGTTCTATTAACCTCTACCGCTGGCGCTAGACCAGGTTATATACTCATCCGTACACAAACCCAACCTTTTTATTGACATCTAGTACCGCTGCCCGGACCAGGATACACACTAATCCGTACATACACCTTACCTTCCTATTGACCACTAGTACCGCATCCCGGACCAGGATACACAATAATCCGTACATACACCTTACCTTCCTATTGACCACTAGTACCGCAGCCCGGACCAGGATACACAATAATCCGTACATACACCTTACCTTCCTATTGACCACTAGTACCGCAGCCCGGACCACGATACACAATAATCCGTACATACACCTTACCTTCCTATTGACCACTAGTACCGCAGCCCGGACCAGGATACACAATAATCCGTACATACACCTTACCTTCCTATTGACCACTAGAACCCCAGCCCGGACCAGGATACACACTAATCCGTACATATATACCTTACCTTCCTATTGACCACTAGTACCCCAGCCCGGACCAGGATACACACTAATCCGTACATACACCTTACCTTTCTATTGACCACTAGTACCGCAGCCCGGACCAGGATACACACTAATCCGTACATAAATCTGATCTTTCTTTTGATATAGTACCACTGGCTGGACGATGATACACACTCCACAATACTCATACATATCCTCTCTGTTGTGATAGTAACACCGGCTGGACCAGGATACTGACCTCCAGCACGAGGGGCTGTACCAAGATAAACACTCATTCGCACATCTACCTCATCTTTCTCTTGACATAGTGCCACTGGCTTGACCAGCATACACACTAATCCGAACATACGACTGATCTTTCTCTTGACAAAGTACCACTGGCTAGACAAGGATACACACTCATCCGCACATCTACCTCACCCTTCACTTGACCTAGTACAAGGATGCACACGCATAACTTACGTTTCCATTGACCACCAGTACCAAGGGCTGAACCAGGACACAAATGCTAAAATTTCTTTCAACAAAACCAGACATAGGAACCCTGATAGCAGCCATTTTGACGTGTTGTAATATTTTATCTGAGTATTGCAGGTGACGGAAGATTCAGAGTTTTCTATGCTGATATATAATATCCACGTAATCGCTCCCAGAACAGCAGTCATGACCTGTTGACCTGTGATTTCCCTTTGTCCTGTCACCATATCATCCAGGACACCCCTTACAGCTGACTCTAACACCAGTACACTTCCTGATAAAATACAAACACATTTAATCATATTCACAATGCTCCTATCTCAAATTATGTTTTAAATGACATGTCCTGTATTTTGTGGCATCTTTACAGACAGAGAGAATGAGAGAAATTCCTACCAAGCATTATCCGTAGAACGTAATGCCAGGATCTTCCTCTAAAGTCTGGATTGCGTTCTTCTGAAGCATCCTCCTCTGGAGGGTTCTCAGCATCAGGTTTGTCTACTTGTACAAGCTTGTGCTTCTTTCTGTGTGTTTTCCTCGCCAGAGTAAATACTCGTACAAGAAGGATGTACACGAACGGTATCAGAGTTCCTAATGTTCCATACAAACAGGAGTCGATACCATCATCATGCCAACCTCCAACAGCTGTGTTGTTCATACAATACTGCATCTGGTGAGAGAATCAAGTTATTGCAAGATGCAGTCATTTAATAGTCACCTAAACAAGTATTAGTTTAGTCTGAATATAATTATAGTGAATGTAGTTACAATTGTCCTTCTGCCAAATCCCACGAATTGTTTTGTTCTATATTGTTTAACGTCAACAGGTACATATAAAAATATTGTTCTTTCAGGAATTAAGGCCGACTTTATACTGCTACCATTCTGAAGGCCCCAAGCAAGACACCTGACCCAGTCACATTATACTGGCAACGGGCAAGCAGATCGTTACACTACCATAATATTGTGCACGGAGTGTTAACTACCCGTTTTTATTATAAGTTGATATTAATTATTAATTAACTAAATTCAGACAAATTTACAAAGACATCACGTGATAACATCAAATATCAATAAATTAAAAAGATATCTTATTATTTATATTTACAAATAAGAAAACAAAAACATTATTATCAAAAAAAGAAAACACCATAGTATTTGTATTTACAAAAACATCTTGTAATTACATAAATTATAACTCAATCCAGACAATTACTTCATTATTTATATTCTGCAAAATAATCTTGTCACTACACAAACTATAACTAAATTAAGATAATATTTCCATAATTTTACAATGAGTCGTGAATTTTGAAAAGTATGACTATGCTATTATCCCTAAGGTAACTCAGTAAAACGTCATGTACTATATTTAGAACCGTGCTACTAACGGAAAGGTAACTCAGTAAAACGTCAGGTACTATTGTTAATGGTGAAATTTGTCACTCAAGTGTAGAACATAATTTGTGTTAAATCTTAATGTGACCGGCTGGCTTATCAGACAGATAGTCTAATTGCGGTCACCTTGGTGTCAGAGTCATGCCGTGAAACATTGGCTGGACATGCTCTCCACCAGTGAGACATTAACTGGTCACAGTTTAATTGCAGATCAGAAGAAGACACTTTCCCTATCAGAATTAGATTATAATTACTTTAGGATAAACTGTGAGATCACAGCAAATAGAGTCAGTCCTGGTGTGGCTTAACTTGTGTTAATATTCAACATTTGTACTTGAGAACGGTTGTTGCTTGTCTTTTGTATAACATAAGGATAGTACAACATAGAGGGGTAACAACTATATTTAGAACCGTGCTACTAACGGAACGGTAACTCAGTAAAACGTCAGGTACTATATTTAGAACCGTGCTACTAACGGAAAGGCAACTCAGTAAAACGTCAGGTACTATATTTAGAACCGTGCTACTAACGGAAAGGTAACTCAGTGAAACGTCAGGTACTATATTTAGAACCGTGCTACTAACGGAAAGGTAACACAAAAAAACTCATAATTACGGCCTTACCATCAATATTTAATATACATATATACATAACAATCCGATGGTATTGAATGACTAAATTTTATCACTGACACCCAGATGGTATAGAATGACATCATGATTATAATACTGACACTCGGATGGTATAGAATGACATCATGATTATAATACTGACACCAGGATGGTATAGAATGACATCATGATTATAATACTGACACCAGGATGGTATAGAATGACATCATGATTATATCACTGACACCCAGATGGTATAGAATGACATCATGATTATATCACTGACACCCAGATGGTATAGAATGACATCATGATTATATTATTGACACCCAGATGGTATAGAATGACATCATGATTATAATACTGACACCCGGATGGTATAGAATGACATCATGATTTTATAACTGACACCCGGATGGTATAGAATGACATCATGATTTTATAACTGACACCCAGATGGTATAGAATGACATCATGGTTATATATATATATATATATCTGTGTGTGTGGGTAGGGGGGCATTATGGTTTTTTTTAAGTATAAATATAAAATTAACACTCGTATGATGTATAATGACATCAAGACTATATCACTTATGGTCTTATTGTATTCAAATCAGTCATTAAAATCAAATGTTGGGAGACAAAAATGTCCGGTTATGTCAGAGAAGAGTATGTACATACATGTGTGTATTAATATATTCCTCTATTAAAGGAGAGATAACATTCTCTGTAGTAAAACGTGTGTTCCTAAAGTATTTAGGATACCCAAAAAATACATCATTCATGTGAAGATTATCATATTGGGTGGGTATATAATGCTACATTACTGTTTAGATATAAAAATCTAGTACTTACATCTTCGAGGCCTCAACACATGTACGTGTGATATCAGGTTATCTGGGTATGAGGATAGGAATGTAAACACACAGCAGTGTACTACCGTGATAATGTATAAAATAGTGTGATGTTTGAGCAAATACAGTGTACTGCCGTACTCGTACATGCATACATTTGAACAAAATAGGTCATTGTGACCTTGAATATTTTTGTTCTTGTATAGGGCCCTGGGTTAACTTAATTTTATTAATTTTTCAATAATTCAGTAAAATGATCTAAAGTTCGGCTCAAAGCCAGGTGCGTATTCATTAATGTTTTTTTACTAAATATGGTAGTAAAGTTTTGTATCCAAATTAATAGATTAATCATAAAATATCCTTTTTTGTATATACCACCTTTAGGGATTCCTTAACCGCCCTTTACTATTCAAGTGTGTGGTATGATACTAAGCGGACAGATTGTCCCCCTATACATTTTAAGTCTATAGTATGATATTTAGTATCTATATATATCTGGTGAGTAGTTTTATGGTTTCAGGTATCTATATATATCTGGTGAGTAGTTTTATGGTTTCAGGTATCTATATATATCTGGTGAGTAGTTTTATGGTATCTGGTATCTACATATATCTGATGAGTAGTTTTATGGTTTCAGGTATCTATATATATCTGGTGAGTAGTTTTATGGTATCTGGTATCTATATATATCTGGTGAGTAGTTTTATGGTTTCAGGTATCTATATATATCTGGTGAGTAGTTTTATGGTATCTGGTATCTATATATATCTGGTGAGTAGTTTTATGGTATCTGGTATCTATATATATCTGGTGAGTAGTTTTATGGTATCTGGTATCTATATATATCTGGTGAGTAGTTTTATGGTATCTGGTATCTATATATATCTGGTGAGTAGTTTTATGGTATCTATATATATATATATATAGTGGGTAGTTTTATGGTACATGGTATCTATATATATCCGTTATCTATGTGTTCAAGATGTGTAAACTATATTATAGCAAATCCCATCAGCAGTTGCCAACTTTGAATCCCATATCAAGGAAGAAAATGGACAGCAGATAAAAATTTGTTTTAACTTCTATATTGGGTGGTAGGGCCGTCACTAATAAAGTAAGCTGTGTTGACAGTAGACTTTAGATTCTTTATTTGCATTAAAACTCCAGTGTGTAACGTAACTTGCCTTTGACTAGCGCCAAAATGGACGCTCTGGATTTCTTTGTCGTACTTGCAACTGTAATTTTCTGAAAAGTCGATGTGCAGGAGTGTTTCATTTTCTTTCATGTTTTCTCGTAAATGTCTCAGGGCGCGATATTGATGTTTGATATTGCAAACATGACGGCATATTTTCGTTATTTGGCAATGGAATTCCTCAACGAGTATCTCCAACGGTCCATTTTGTTCTTCTCTCACAGTCATTTGAGTAGTGTATTTCTCTTCTTCACCGTCAGCATTTTTCTTGGTTCTCTCTTCGCGCCTTGTAGTCCACTTCTTCCATTTAACTTAAGACCTAATTCAATGTTTCCAATTTCAAGCTGTTTGTTGATGCATTGTGAACGCTCTCGGTACATATATTCCTTTCTTTCAGCACTGCAACATATTTCAGCCAAGATATTTAAATCGCATGATGCAACAGCTTTAAGTTCTTTTTAGCTTATCCAGCTGATATTGTATGTTTTCATGTTTAGCGCATAAGCAGGTTTCGTGGTCTTTATCTCTGTCTTTCAGTACCCAAAAAGGTCTAAATCTGCAAAATAAGGAATATGAAACCGATATCTGGGGATTTTCGCTGAGGAACTTGTCATGTAGATGCCGTAAATCGTCATTCAAAAGCCTCTTTTGTTTTTATTTCGTTTTTATTTTTTTTTTGTTTAAATCGTGTGATAGTTTCTTTTTTTCCGGCCGTTGCACGGGTATTGTAATCCCGCTCCAAGAAATGTTTCACGGCTTTTCTGATTTCCTCTATCCTTCCAGAACTTTTCCATATAACCAACGTTCATGTAAAATTTCAAGATTTTTTCGTTTTCTTCCAAATCCCAGTTCCTCTGCTGTTAATTGTTTTATTCTGTGCTTCCTAAGAATTTTTTATGACACCAGATTTGCTTTATCTGCCTGCTTCTTCCTGCTTTTCGTACGTTTGTATTTTTCTCTGATTGTCTTTATTAGGGCATTAACGTCACTAGATACTTTCTGGCCTTTCAACGTGTTTTTCATTTTCGACCTTGGCGAACCTGTATCTTTCATTCGTATTTTTAGCCTGTAAATTCTTCTCCTGTACTTTTCTATTTGTGACTCTGTTTTGCTCAATTTATCTTGCAGCTTTCCAATGTCTCGATACGCCTTTGTCCTGTCTTTTCTTACTTTTCTTCTCCCTGCACTGCGTCTTTGATCAACAATGTCAGGGCTGTATTGTGGAGAATGAGGTGGGGTGTTGATTGTAATAATGCCTTTTATTTCTTTGTCCTTTTTCGTTTATTCCGTTGGTTTTTCTTCCATTGCTTTCTTATGGCTCTTTGTTTGCGTTCCGAAACATCGTTTATACTTTTTCTTAGTTTCCCACTATTCTTCCTTGCAACGTAAGGTTCTTGTTCTTCTTTCAAATATTTTTCGTGCCTAGACGGATCAGCTTTCTGTTTTTCCCGCCACCTTTAAGACCTCTCAGCTGCTGATAGAGCCATATTGAAAGTCTATAATGTTAAAAAAAATCAGGATTACAATGTCGTTAAGAATGCATAATGCTATTCATTATACAATGTACATAGCTCATGTACAAAACTACATAATTCGTTACCGGCCAACAGCACATGTTATGTAACGAAATGTAAAGTGTTGTATTTATCGTATGCCGAAAGCATTCATTGATCGAGAATCCTTTATATAATTTGAAATGTAATATTCTTTCGATATCAGTTTCATGTGGTAGGTAGAAGTCTTTTTCGTGCACCCACAAAACGTTCGCAAACTGAATTTTAACAGTTGATATTACTCGATGGAAAAAGTGGGCTTCAGACCCCCCCCCCCCCCAAATTTAAGGGGTGCCCCTTATAACTAGCCTAAATGACATTCCATGATCTGTCAGAAATTAACATTTAAAAACCCCAAAAAGATTGTTGTTGGTTTACCGATTAAACGATAAAAACTCTGTAAGAAAGTATTTTATCTATTTAGTTCAAAGAAACAAAGTATTTCTCTCAACTTTGTTGACTTCTTAATTTCACAAATCTCACAAATGAAACCTCAGTAAACATTACAGAAGATAGAGCCGTTATTAAAAGTGTCAACTTTTCTATACAAAGCATTTAAGTTTATGGTTGATTTTCATAACGTTGATTTTTTTAAAATTGCAAATGTATGAAAGACCTTATCAATATTATCAATATTTTACCCGTTTTGTGCAGCATTAAATCTATCAAATATATACTGTTATTACACATGATTGTGAATCGTATATCACGCTAAAATGTATCATTCATACTTGGGGGAGGGGTAGGGGGATCAATATGAGTTAATATGACAGCCATCAACAGTTGAGACTTTATATCTCTAACATTGACATTAGAATTTAATGTGGTAACTGGCAATTATCAACTGTCATTACCGTAACGAAAATGGACATTGGAAGTTTCGCGAATGACCCTGTTGCGGTATGACAATTTTACTTATTATTATCGATATAAGGGGCCCTGTGTTACAAAACTCCCAGAATTTTGTGTCTGGCCCTGTGTGATACTTTTGCTATTTTCTCAAAAAAATCGAAAATGTTGTAATTTCAAACTCGGCCATCATGTTCATCATACGGTAATGACAGATTAAAAACATACGGTAAGCTATTTCACACGAACTATACGGATGAATAAATACTTACTCATTTGACCTTTGCAGGACGATCTAAAGTCATCTTTGACGCCAGCAGCACTCAAAATCACCTGGTTTCGTGTGTCATATTATCTCCCTTTGTCGCACACTATAATGACGCCGTTTCGATAATGACAACAAACCTCTTGACCATATTTTGTCATTGTTTTTACGATTACATTAATAAGATATCCGTACATTAAATTGTGAAATATATTTAATGGAAGTATCTTAAGTGACATTTGCAACAAAATTCGACAAAATGTACAAATTATATCATTAAATGCGATGCAAACATGTAATGTCTGAAAGCGGAACACGTCAGTTGAAACAACTGTCAGTATCAAGTGTATTTTTTCCCGATTTTCGACATATAAAATCAAATCAGCGATATAGAATGGTTGAATGGGACTTCTATATTACTTCAATCGTTTAAGACATCATTTGAGTTAGAAATTCTTCAGCCCAGGGTTCGACATTAACATTTTTTCAACTAGACCAGTGGACTAGTAACTTACAGTTTTTACTAGATCACTTGAGATTTCTACTAGACCATTTTGTAAAAAATGAAGAACAAGTTTAAAGTGCATTCTCTCAGTTGTTATTTTACTAACATTGAGACAAAAACAAAATTACAATGTAAAATAATGTTATTCATGATAAATCATACAAACAATGTCAATAATCATTCACAATCCTTTACCAGTGGACAACATTTTAGACTTACACAAGTACGTGTCAGAATCATTAATGTAATTATTCTGATTATGTCATTTGCACTTTAAAAGAATAAATCACACTTGGAGTATCATGTCACATTCAGTCAAACAGGGCGCCTGGCCCTTTGGCCTCCAAGCCACCATAATTCCAAAGCTCTCAGACAGTTATAGTCACCTAAACTTGGCTCTTCAATAGAATTGGCCATTAATATATTCAGCATTTCAATATCTAGCTTAGACCTCCAATCAGCTTTAATCCTAGACATTGTAGAGAATCCCCTCTCACATATTGCACTTGAGACTGGAATACACAAAATTATTTCTACAAGCACAAGAATGTTTTCAAAGTTTTTTTAAAGGTTTTGGTTTGTGAAAATTCTGTGATAGAAATCTGTAACACTGATATTCCTTGACTGTCTATTCATGTGCACTTTTATAGAGGGCCATTCATCTTCTTTAAGATGAGGAATATCACCACCCATCCTGTTCAGTACCACTGAATAATGGTCACAAAGGTCATTCACAGTTACTTCCCCATATATTGCTCGCTCTGCTTCGGAATCTGGTAAGTTGACAGGGTAAAACACTTGCATAGACTTAAGAAGCTGGTCAGATTATACATCTCCATTTCTTTGAGCAATGTGATCAATAACAAGGTCAACAAAAGTATTCTGTTTGTTTCTGAGTTGTTCTTGGGTCAAAGTTGGGGCAGTTAGTTGGGTATTTCAGAATTTGTGATCCTGGGTCACTTCTACAAGAAATTCTCTGAGATTTTCTCCAGGTCGATGGTGTAAAGCAGTGAGACGTAGGCATATAATACAAAAGAGTATAGTCTCTTAAATGGCCTAAAATCTGCCTGGCTCTTGCTTGCATCTCAATGGTTCCTGATCTAGCTTCAAGAGTATTCTCAAAATGTGTTACAAACGTTGGTTATTTCTTCAGAAGAACATCAAGACTTCGTTGCAGGTGAGGCATCCATCTCGCACCAGACAGATTGGCAGGTCTAGACATTGTTTCTCCCATAGCATCTGCCAACACCTGCAATTCCCTAAGTGCTTTGGCACTGTAATGGTAATGTTTGTGGAGATTGGTCAGCACTGAATTTAGGTCAGCAAAATTTTGCCATCCCATTTCCTCATTGCATCAAGGGCACCCAATTCAAGTCTATGACTAACACAATGCATGGCAAACAAATAAGGCACTTCATATTTCAATATCTTTGCAACACTGTGCCGTCTTCCTATATTCACACTTGCTCCATCTGAGCCGGTTGCAATAAGTTTACTTTTCGAGTCCCAACCTGGATCTACACTGTCCATAGCACTTTCAATTGCATGCAGCAGCCCTTCTGCATAAGCATGTTCAACAGCACACATCTTTACAAACACATTTCTTGGGATCCCCTTTTCAACTACCCGGGCATAAAAAATTTCATTTTCAGAAATAGATACATCAGTTGCTCCATCAAACAAGACAGAAATTACATTTGCTTCTTTTAGCAGTGTTTTGGGGTTTGCCTATACATTTGTATGTCCTTATCAATTAACTTCATGAAACGTCAGCAGGCCTTATCAGTTTGGTAGCTACTCGGTAAAGAAACACCATTTTTCTGTTGAAGTGATAGAAGTTTGGGATATAATGTAAATGGATGTTCTTCCTTGGCTGCAAAATAAGCTGTGTTAAAACATACAGTTAATTGTTTCATTTGGTCGTCATTCAGTCGGTGAATAGCAACATCCATGGGACCAACAACAGCAGGCTGCAATGCATATACTTGGCTTGTACTGGTTCCTGGCTGTTGTAAATCAGTTGTTATAGCTTGAGATCGATTGTCAATTTCACCAGTATAAGTTGTGAATATAGATTTAGCACCTGTCAATGCAGATTTACTTTGCTGTTGCTTGATCTGGTAATTTTTCATGTTTATTTCATGGGATGAGGACTCATTATGGCTTTTAATCGCATCAATTCTAAAGTTATCAGTACCTTCAAAATCTTCCAAATTTTTCATGTTTTCTGCAGGGAAAACAAATCATCACATTTTCCTCAGAATCAAAGTCCAGCCCAGAAAATTCATCCTTCCATTTGGTAGAAAACGACCTTCTCCTATTATTTTTTTCATAGTTTTGTTTTGATTCAGCTTTATTTTTTCTTTTTGGATTTTCATATTGAGCTTCAGCTCCGCCTCGATCAGATGTGAATCCAAACTTATATAGGTTGGGCATCTTCCCGCGTCGTCTGCTTCGTTGTCTATATGAACAGCTGGAAGACTCATTTTCGGTTGTCGTCGAAAACTATCTTTTCACTCTATATTTCTTAAATCCTCCTAGACATAAGACAAATTCGGTGAAAGTGTGTGATGATGAAGGAGAAAAAGATCAAGATAAATTTTACGACTTGTAATCAGGGCTAAAAATATTACGACGAACAGAATCAGGCTACCAGTCTAAAAATAGGTCTAGTCACGGATAGTTGTTTTTTTTTCAATAACAATGGAATACTGCGCATGCGCAACAATTGACAGTTTTCCAGTTAAAGAAAAAATGCTTTCAATACACTCTCGGCGATTTAACGATCTCATTATGTATGCTAGATATCTTCTGCAGTGAACGCCGGGTTCAATGATCTCCATCGAATAATTATGCGATTAATGCATTTAGATAATAAAAAATTCTCGATTTTTTTTTTGCACTAGATCATTCGAGCTAGCTTGACGCAGTCTCAACTAGCCCGAACCAGTAGTTTACCAGACAATGTCTTTCGGACGTGCCTTAATGTCGAACCCTGCTTTAAGCCATATAAAAAACTAACGTTTGGGACACAAACTGGGTATCAATTCGTAGAATCACCCATATACTGCGTTAATAAGGGTTCTATACTTTCCACACGGCAACAATTAAAAAACGCTCAATACAACACTAATTGATAGAAATTAAGCGTGAAAATAATGTTTTAATAAGAACAATACAGATACGAATAGATAGGTGAACATTACCTGTCTTGTGAGTGAAAGTTATATATTTACTGAATTTTCAAGTTGTATGGAATCGAATTTCCCCGGTTTCAAATTATTCTGTAAATAAATGAAAAAAAAATGGCTTCGTACAGATTTCTGTTAAATCCTAAAATGTGGCGATCTTAACAATACTTTAAGAGATGTTTGGAAAAAATAGATATTTTCCATTGATATGGTTCAGTTTGCACATTTCCTTGCTGTCTGCGTACGGGATATATGGTAGCAGGAAATCGTTAATTTGCATTTTTCCTGAAATTATTGGTCATGTTTGAGATGTACAGGTGTAGCAGATTGGTTATGAAAAATACATCACTACAGGTACATGTATTTATAAACTAAATAACAACAGAGACGTATATATGTCTCTGATAACAATTACATTAATAGTAAAGAGATGAAATTTGTGTATATCAAAAATTTTCTCTGATTTCTGACGTGATTGTCATGGTTACCTACTGAAAAAATGCTAAAAATGCAAAAATACTGTTGATTCCATCCTAATACTACAACTTTCTAAAATAAATTTAATTCTAAGCACCTATCTTATAATCAATAACATTATTGCAGTAACAAAGTACTTACATTTCAGCAAATTCCAACTAGGAAATCCTTATTAATATGACCACATTAAAACACTATGAAAATTTCACTTCCGGTAGAGCTAGTTTTTGATACGTAGACACAGATTCGAGACTTACGCTAAATATTATCCTGAAAAATATTAAACCCTGCGTTTCCACTTTAACATGACAAGACCAATTTTAGCAAGTTTTTATTTTTTTAATTTTTATTGAAACCTTTATAATGGGATAATTTAATGAAAAAAAAAAATCACTCATGGCCATGGTAGAATTGACTTTACAGCATGCGCAATGAGGCTTGTGCCAAGTGGAAATCCGGTGGAGCTAGATAAAGTTCATAGAGCTTGCCAAGATATCTTTGTTTTGGGGTATATTTCAGCTCGACGATATATTTTGTAAGAAATTTAAGTCTAGTATTATAACGAGAGGACCTGTCACTGATGTTAAGATCTATACACACAGTACTTAAACTATATGTATACTCATCTGACCATTGCTAGAACACCACACATTTTCGTCGCTGTTTTAATCTGAATACAAATGCTTGTAGTGTTAATGTCATGAACGTTTCAGCTTTTTCAAATTAGCATGCGATTAATCTCTTCTCCTAGTCAACTTTCAGAATATCAGAACTAAAAGTATTAAAGGGTTTTGGCCACGATTTCTCATAATGCGCCATATTTCAGTCTAAATTGACGCCATAACGTATGCATTCTATATTATCACGCCTGGCACACTGATGACTTACAAAGCTGACCCGTCCCATGGCCATGGTGAATATGCATATGTTTAATGCAAAACAAGGTTACCTGGTATGTGACAAAGTATTACCTCGGTGATAGTGATATTCATTTTACCTTACAATACAATACTAAACAGGTGAGGCCTGTGTAACAGAGGTCATTATTTATTTCAATGCCTCCGCTAGGAATCGAACCCGAGACTCCTGACGTACTAGTCTGACGCTCAACCAATCGAGCTAAAGAGAAGTTCTCTCTAGCCGAGAGGTATATTGCGGCTAGTAATTTAACAGGGTTAAACCTGTACTCATTTACAAACCTACCATCGTTTATAGTTATTGTTTACATAATGATGTGTGACAGCGAAAAATGGTATATTTTTTTTTCATTCTTTTAAAATTTAGTTTGAAAGAGATGCACCAAGTAGACATGATTATAATACAGTAAGTGAACGCTCTCGGCCAAGATGATTCAAAGGCTAATATTAGTAATAATTACAGTTAATTGTTACTTTTAACTAGCGTTTGCATGGTATAATAGCAAATGTCTTTAAAAAAAATACCGTTATTGGTTGTCACATAACGTACATTAATGTATTGCAGCTTTCTACTCGTGGATATACAGTCATTAACACCTCATAATCAAACTGATGACCAAATATGAAAGAAAATAACAAACTTTCGTCATGTTTCAATATATATTCTCTGTAATTATTACAATGCCTATATTTCAAGGCCAAATTAAACTGATTGTTATTTGTCAAAAAACTTGAAATTGTGGGAAAAGGGATAACCAAAGACATTGACTTCTCTATCATGGGACATATTTGAGTGGTGCCAGATTGGTGGTATTGCTATTTAAATTATGATGTAACACAATTTAACTTTTTTGTACTTTTCAAAACAAGCCATCATCACTAGTTTGCTTTTTTTTAGTACTAAATTTGGACTCTGAAACTTTTCAATAGACTTTCCTCCTACTTCTCTGGACTTATAAATTTTCCAGAGTTTTTGTTATTAAATCTGACTTTTCATTTTTCAGTGTACCTTTTTTGTACCTAATTCTGACTTATGAATTTCACAACATTGCTAATAACTATAGTGGTACTTTTTTTCATACTTTTGTAGGACTTCAAAATTTTTCAACTGCACTTTTTCTG
The DNA here is from genome assembly GCF_031769215.1 of Ylistrum balloti. Lineage (NCBI taxonomy): Eukaryota > Metazoa > Mollusca > Bivalvia > Pectinida > Pectinidae > Ylistrum > Ylistrum balloti. The sequence goes on from NW_026782490.1 coordinate 38,449, forward strand.
CACTAAATTCTAATTGTGGATGTGGATATTTTGACATATATTGTGAAACATAGTGTTACTTTCCCTACTTATATCTGACTTAGACTAATATAACCTTTCCCATGAAGACTAAACAAGTATCTAAAAGACATATCTTTGCCTATTTTTGTTTACTTTTCAAATTAAGAAACAATTTTATTTTTATTGAATTTCTGTTAAAGAGCAAAATAATGTTTTTTATTTTACATTATTATCATTATCATTGAGAGGAAAGAGTTGGGAAGAAAGATGTTCCATTTTATTTGAAAACCTGTTGATGTAAGTGGGATCTCAGTAGTTAAGGTAATCTATTGCCATGTAGAGATAGGGAAAAGTGGTGTTTCATCCAAAACGGCACCAATCGATAGACCGTGCATTCATGTTTAGTTCACAGGCATCACAGGACAGAATGCACAAGTCAGAACAAATTACCCACTAAACGGTTTTAGTTCAAATAATCTCCAAATTTCAATAAACGAAGTATGTAAAGGTATGTAAATCTATTAAAGAAACATACTTTTGTAAATTCACAATTAAGTGTACAGAAATCTCAAGGTCCATGACTGTTTACCAAACCGCGGACTAGAGCAAGTCTTGCTTATTTACGTGTTTGTTTGGCTATTATGCCATATCTTGAATCTTAGCACTTTGCAGTGTTTGAGATCACATGTTATTTAGCAAAACTGGTTAGTTCAATCACACAAAATATATTCGCTTGCAAAGTCCAAACTACATCAGCGTGTGAAACTCGTGTTGTAACCTAACTCAGAAGTATATGTGTAAAATGCATGTTTTAGATTTAGATTCAGTCTTGACTCGAGATCTTCTGATTTAAACATGACCACATCTTAAATTTTTTTTCACTGGAAAATGGATGGTGTTTTCATGATTCACTGAAAAGTGTCAATGAACTTGTAGAAGAATTAGCTCTCAGCAAGTCCAGATATGGGGACAAATGCTGTCCTCTCACTTGTAACAAACATAAGTATTGAATCATATCAAATATTACATGAGTGTTTATAGATTTTCCAGGTTTGATATACAGCTGTGTTGTCTGTACATTTGATGTACAGCTGTGTTGTCTGTACATTTGATATACAGCTGTGTTGTCTGTACATTTGATGTACAGCTGTGTTGTCTGTACATTTGATGTACAGCTGTGTTGTCTGTACATTTGATGTACAGCTGTATTGTCTGTACATTTGATGTACAGCTGTGTTGTCTGTACATTTGATGTACAGCTGTATTGTCTGTACATTTGATGTACAGCTGTATTGTCTGTACATTTGATGTACAGCTGTGTTGTCTGTACATTTGATGTACAGCTGTATTGTCTGTACATTTGATGCACAGCTGTGTTGTCTGTACATTTGATATACAGCTGTATTGTCTGTACATTTGATGTACAGCTGTGTTGTCTGTACATTTGATATACAGCTGTATTGTCTGTACATTTGATGTACAGCTGTATTGTCTGTACATTTGATGTACAGCTGTGTTGTCTGTACATTTGATGTACAGCTGTATTGTCTGTACATTTGATGCACAGCTGTGTTGTCTGTACATTTGATATACAGCTGTATTGTCTGTACATTTGATGTACAGCTGTATTGTCTGTACATTTGATGTACTGCTGCGTTGTCTGTACATTTGATGTACTGCTGTGTTGTCTGTACATTTGATAAACTGCTGTGTTGTCTGTACATTTGATATACTGCTGCTTTGTCTGTACATTTGATATACTGCTGCGTTGTCTGTACATTTGATATACTGCTGCGTTGTCTGTACATTTGATATACTGCTGCTTTGTCTGTACATTTGATGTACTGCTGTATTGTCTGTAGGCTTGCTCTTTGAAAGTCTTCTGTAGTGTGTAGATGTATATTGTAAATTTATATTTGATGATTGTTCATTTATAATGCAGGAAGACATCTAAGATGGTCAACGTGACAAAGGGGATCCTTGTAGAATGTGACCCAGCGATGAAACAGTTCCTTCTCCATTTGGATGAAACTGATGCATTCAAAACCAAGTTTGTTCTACAGGACCTTGATGAGACACACCTATTTATTTCTGCTGACATCTTGGATACTCTTCAAAACAGAATTGATGACATTATGGACCGATTATCATTTCCTCTGGTAGAAAAATAAAATCTGAAGCTCAGCATAACATTTAAAGTTACATGATTTTCCTCGCATTTTTAAGTAAGGAGTTCTGCATTTAGTTTGTATGCAATTATTGTAAAAGCATAAACTTGTATTTTTTAGTCAGGATTTATGATTGATACTTTTAAAAAAGTTATGTCAGTGAAATGGAATCTATGTAAGAGGAGGCTTTGGATGGATAGTCCTTTGTTTGAGGAAGGAAACACCATGTGTTACAGTCCATCCAAACATTTACTTGTGGTGGATGAGGAGGCTAGCAGCAGGTAAACACTTATATTACATAGACTTGACTACAAAAAACTGTGTATTTTAGACTTGACTACAAAAAACTGTGTGTTTTAGATTTTACTACAAACAGCTGTGTATTTGAGACTTGACTACAAAAAACTGTGTGTTTTAGATTTTACTACAAACAGCTGTGTATTTGAGACTTGACTACAAAAAAATGTGTGTTTTAGATTTTACTACAAACAGCTGTGTATTTGAGATTTGACTAAAATTAGCTGTGTATTTTAGACTTCATTACAAACAGCTGTATATTTTAGACTTGACTACAAACAGCTGTGTATTTTAGACTTGACTACAAACAGCTGTATATTTGAGACTTTACTACAAACAGCTGTGTATTTTAGACTCTACTACAAACAGCTATGTACTTTAGACTTTACTACAAACAGCTATGTATTTTAGACTCTACTACAAACAGCTGTGTATTTTAGACTTGACTACAAACAGCTGTATATTTTAGACTTTACTACAAACAGCTGTATATTTGAGACTTTACTACAAACAGCTGTGTATTTTAGACTTGACTACAAACAGCTGTGTATTTTAGACTTGACTACAAAGAGCTATGTATTTTAGACTTTACTACAAACAGCTGTGTATTTTAGACTTAATTACAAACAGCTGTGCATTTTAGACTTTACTACAAAGAGCTGTGTATTTTAGACTTTACTACAAAGAGCTGTGTATTTTAGACTTGACTACAAACAGCTGTATATTTTAGACTTAATTACAAACAGCTATGTATTTTAGACTTGACTACAAACAGCTGTGTATTTAGGACTTAATTACAAAGAGCTGTATATTTTAGACTTATTTACAAACAGCTATGTATTTTAGACTTGACTACAAACAGCTGTATATTTTAGACTTGAGTTAGAACACCTCTGTATTTTAGACTGGCTCAACCACCATCTGGCCTCCATCTGTCTGTCCTGATTTAACAGTTCTTGTTGTCATTTTTCTGGAGAAGTACTAGATAGATCATTTTGAAATGTCATATGGAAGTTCCCCTTGGTCTTCATTTGTTTCTTTTTATTCATTTTGGGGCTGATCCCAAAGGTAACCATCTTGAATTTTGACAGTAGTATGTTGTTATGGCTATATGTTGAGAAGTATGTATAGGATAGATAATTTTCAAATGTCATATGGAGGTTTACTGGTCTGAATAATAATGTGGCCCACAGTTAGCCAGCTTGGTTTATGACAGCGGTAATTTGTTATCATTGTTTCTTGAGAAGTACGGGATTGATCTTTCCCAAATTTCATATGTAGGATCCCTTTGTTCCTTTGTGCCCTTTTGACTTTGTGACTGATAAAAAAAATGTAATTACCGGCAGGTGGCCATCTTGTATTTAGAATAGGAAAAATTGTTATTGCTATTTCTTTAGAGTACCTGATAGATTTTTCTCAAGTTTTTTCAAGAGTTTTCTCAAAAGATTGTTGCTACTATGTCTTGAGAAGTAGTGAATGAATCTTTGCCCGATTTCTCATGTAGGTTCCCCTTGATCCATATATAGTTATGCCCTTTTGATTCGACTGGAGACCATCTTAGATTTGACACTTAAAGATCTTGAGAGGGATTTTAAAACTAAATAAGATAGAAGAAAAGGTAAAGAGAAAAGATCCAACTTTTAAAGATAAGATCAAACTATGGTGGACTCAAAAACTCCTTCTTGCTTGTTATTAGACTCCGTACTAAAGACTAACCTAAACAGATTTCTATATTTCAGATAGTAGACCAATTCTTTTTGCTGTAAATGTATCTAAACAAATTTCTGTAATTTCATATACGTACTGAAATTTCTTTTTACTAGAAGACATGTACATAACTCATTTCATTGAACTGATTTAGTTTGATTCTGTTTTAGTGAAGGAAACCAGCAGTTTTCCTGTCAACTTGCCAACTGTGGAAGGAAATTTAATTCCCATGCAAGGTATGTTTATATGAAACAGCATCATGTAAGTATGTTAATGATTTCAGTGATACACCTTCGAAACTAATATCATTAAACCCAAATTAATTCATGATGGCCAGAAGTGTGTGTATGGACAGTTTTAGTTCTGTACATTTGTTTTACAGCTATGAGAACCACTATGGGTTGGTTTAGACCAGAAGTGTGTGTATGGACAGTTTTAGTTCTGTACATTTGTTTTACAGCTATGAGAACCACTATGGGTTGGTTTAGACCAGAAGTGTGTGTATGGACACTTTTAGTTCTGTACATTTGTTTTACAGCTATGAGAACCACTATGGGTTGGTTTAGACCAGAAGTGTGTGTATGGACCGTTTTAGTTCTGTACATTTGTTTTACAGCTATGAGAACCACTATGGGTTGGTTTAGACCAGAAGTGTGTGTATGGACAGTTTTAGTTCTGTACATTTGTTTTACAGCTATGAGAACCACTATGGGTTGGTTTAGACCAGAAGTGTGTGTATGGACCGTTTTAGTTCTGTACATTTGTTTTACAGCTATGAGAACCACTATGGGTTGGTTTAGACCAGAAGTGTGTGTATGGACAGTTTTAGTTCTGTACATTTGTTTTACAGCTATGAGAACCACTATGGGTTGGTTTAGACCAGAAGTGTGTGTATGGACCGTTTTAGTTCTGTACATTTGTTTTACAGCTATGAGAACCACTATGGGTTGGTTTAGACCAGAAGTGTGTGTATGGACCGTTTTAGTTCTGTACATTTGTTTTACAGCTATGAGAACCACTATGGGTTGGTGCACAGCAGAGTATGCCAGACATGCCATAAGAGCTTTCCCACAAATCATCTACTTGACCTGCACATCCTAGAATGGCATGACACCATGTTTGCCTTGCAAACCAAGAAAGAACCAATGGTAACTTTGTCTGTTGGAGTACAACATCTAATTTTACTTCATTGTGCAAGAAAAGTAGCAAGATGTTTTGGTCTGTGTGTGGAATATGTCCAGCTATTTCTGTTTGATCTGTGTGCTGAGAATGGTAAGCTATTTCTGTTTGATCTGTGTACTGAGAATGGCAAGCAATTTCTGTTTGATCTGTGTACTGAGATGGCAAGCTATTTCTGTTTGATCTGTGTACTGAGAAAGGCAAGCTATTTCTGTTTGATCTGTGTACTTAAAATGGCTAGCTATTTCTGTTTGATCTGTGCACTGAGAATGGCAAGCTATTTCTGTTTGATCTGTGTACTTAAAATGGCTAGCTATTTCTGTTTGATCTGTGCACTGAGAATGGCAAGCTATTTCTGTTTGATCTGTGTTCTGAGATGGCAAGCTATTTCTGTAAGATCTGTGTACTGAGATGGCAAGCTATTTCTGTTTGATCTGTGTACTGAGATGGCAAGCTATTTCTGTTTGATCTGTGTACTGAGATGGCAAGCTATTTCTGTAAGATCTGTGTACTGAGATGGCAAGCTATTTCTGTTTGATCTGTGTACTGAGATGGCAAGCTATTTCTGTTTGATCTGTGTACTGAGATGGCAAGCTATTTCTGTTTGATCTGTGTACTGAGATGGCAAGCTATTTCTGTTTGATCTGTGTACTGAGATGGCAAGCTATTTCTGTTTGATCTGTGTACTGAGATGGCAAGCTATTTCTGTTTGATCTGTGTGTAGAGAATTATCAATCTAATGCTGTAGTAGTGCTTTTTGCTATGGAGAAATTCTTTTTCTGTTGCTATGAAAACTGACCAAATCACAAATTTCAGATTTTCTGGACTAGTGTTCAAATACTGTTCCTGATAATTATGCAAAACTTTGTACAGTTATTCAGCTAACGTGGTAGTAGTGTCTTTTGCTATTGGGAAGTTTTCCATTTAAATACTGTTCCTGTTACCAAGGAAACTGGTAGACCAAATCACAGAGTTCAGCCGACTGTGTCACTTTCTCGACATTGTATGCTTTCAGCAGATTTTTCAAATTGCCCTGTGGTGGTCTGTGGTCCGTAGACCAACGGCTGTCCATAAAAATGTTTTGTTTTCACATTTTCTTGAGAATTACTTGACCAATCTCTCTTAAATTTCATATGTAGATTCCCCTTGGTTTCTAGAAGTGCCCATTTTTTTTTTTATCTGATCACAGAAAAAAAATGCTGAAAGGTAGCCATCTTTGTTTTTGGTTTTAAAAGTGGCTATTTCTTGAAAAGCACTGTATAGATCTTTCTTAAAATTCATATGTAGGTTCCTCTTGGTCCCTAGTTCCCATTTGATTTTGGGACAGATCCATTTGATTTTGGGACAGATCAGAAAAGCAATATGGCCAACCGACAGCCATCTTAGATTTTGACTGTGAAAGTTTTGTTATTGCTCTTTCTTGAGAACTACAGCGTAGATCTTTCTCAAATTTCATTTGTATGTTTCCCTTGATCCCTAGTTGTGTCTGTTTGATTTTGGTACTGATTAGGAAAAAGCAAATGTCCCACATTTTGATTTTGACTTTGAAAGTTTGTTATCACTGTTAGAACTTTTATGTAGATCTTTCCATTTTATGAGACATGTAACTAGTAAATAAGTGATGAAAATATGGTCATTCTTCCATGTACGATGTTTCCGTTCATAGAAACATGATTAAGTCAATTCATCGGATAAGTCTGTTCATAGAAACATGATTACGTTGAACCATCGGATAAGTTAAACATTTCGTTTGGTCCCATCAGGTTCAGTTTATCCGTGTTTTACTGTATTCAAAATTAAGTACTAGATCATTTCTGTACAATAGTTAGTATGATGGAAGTAGATGTAAGTAACAGTACCCACGAGAAGTCATCCATTCTAGTTCAATGAAAAGAATATTTGTGAAAAATATTCAAAATTTCCATGGCATAAACTATTACTTAAATTACAAAAGTTTATGGTATGTTAAGTTATTTTACCTTCAACAAGTGAATTTACATCAATTTGTGAGCAATAAGATGGTTACCAGCCTCTCGGTATGCTATATGACTGTTTGTGATTTAGGCGCCTCAGGCCCTGTGAGACGAGGTTACGTATATCTAAATGTAAGTGACTGTTTGCATCGCTAGTTATTCATAGATAATGGCGTGGTATTGAATTCTGCATGTCCTGTATTGATCACTTGTTTTTTTGTTTTGGTTTTCTTGAGTTGAGTATAGCCAGATAAAGAAGCAAGTCATGAATGGATTTCTCAACTTAATCTTCCTGTTGCAGTTTAATTGTTTGGTGGAGTCATGCAAATGCAAATTTTCTACAAGAAAAGAGAGGAAAAATCATGTTGTGAAGAACCACAAGTATCCCAGTAACTACAGATTTGATCGGAATCCCAGTAAACATGGGTATGTAAATTTTAGATCATCACCTCTGTGGCCATGCCATATCAGTTTATGATTTGAATTTTTATTTCAGTTCCTCACCCATTTTATCAGGATGCATGTGGTGTTACCCTTGTCTGGCATTAGTGTCTTGTCAAGCTACATTTCATCTTGTTCTGAATCAAAATAATATTTTAGAAATCTCTCAACAGATTTCGTTCATATTAATTTCTACACCTGATAAATTCAAGTTTGCACAGGAACTGGAGCTTTCATGCCTGAAAGAAATTTTCTAGATTTTTAGCCTACTTGAGAGGAAATTTAAAGTGACCTATTGTGATCGCATTTTGTCTGACGTAATGCGTTGTAAAACAATTTCAAAATTGAATCACTAATCTTTTGGCCATGAAATGACATCTTTACTGATTCTCTATTTTCCTAAAATTTTCACCAAATATTTTTGACTTAAAGGACCAAATAATATATAAAGATTTTTGGTGCACTCAGACTGAAATTACATGCCTCATTTCTTTGAAAAATTGTCTTAGCTGACAAAAATCATACTTTATCAATTTCGAAACTATATGATTTTTTTCATATCTTGCAATATTTTGATACATATTTACCACCATATTGTCAGACTGAACCTTGTTAATCAAACAGTATTTCATTTGATCTAACATATGCTGTGGTTTTAATACTTTTTAAAAAAACTGAACCCTTTCATACTCCTATGGTTATGAATCTGAATGGGTTGTAACACAGGCCCTTTGGACCTTTTGAATTTTTGAATCCTATTTCATGGGTAGCCACTCAAGATGCTACAAATGCCACCCACTTTTATTTAAGTTCGTGTGTGGGCAAAATTCCATTGTTCCTGAAAGAGATCCTTTCTTATGTAGGTTCCTCTTGGTCCTTAGTTTTGTCTGTTTGATTTTAAGACTGATCAGAAAGAACAAAATGGTCAACAAGGGGCTATCTTGGATTTTCAGGTCATCTGATCTGAAGAGTCAGGATGACCTAAAGCCATCATTTTTTGTCCATTGTCCTGTGCTGTGTGCCATGTGCCAATCGACGATACTCCAGGGGTTACACTCTCTTTGCATTCCTATAGTCCTCGTGTTTCGTCCATCATTGTGTGCTGTATGCTATTGCCATGCGCCCATCCTCGATACTCCAGGAGTTCCAATCTCTTTGCACCTTTGGAACATGTCATGGAAAAATTTACCGTTCCATGTGCGACTCTTGTGGACAAGACAACTAGTTTTGACCATTTCATACGAATTTCAAGGTTGCATAACAATATATATTGCAATGGCTTTGAAGTTGGTTGCGCTTCCTTTGTAATCTTCAAATGTAGCATATCAGCCTGTAATTAGTAAGTTATTTTCTCCCGGAACAAATCAAATTACTTCACTTCAGCATTCAAATTTGCCATGACATGTTCCAAGTGTGCAGAGGACAAAAGTGATCATAACCTCTGGAGTACCCAGGATATGGTGCACCATGTGCCGTCAGCTATCTGCTGGATAAGGGGCTACCTGTGTCATAAGGTGATTTTATTACCAAAATGTGTCTCACTGGAGAGGAGGTTAACTTTACTGTAATTTTTGTAGAAATTTTTGAGCATAATGTTGCTTATTATACCCCCCGCAACGAAGTTAGGGGGGGTATACTGGAATCAGGTTGTCCGTCCGTCCGTCCGTCCGTCCGTCCGTCCGTCTGTTCGTCCATCTGTCTGTAGACAAATTTTGTCCAGCTAACTCCTCCTAAACCTGTGAACCAATTTTGATGAAACTTTACAGGATCATGTGTAGATATGCATGCCCCTTTCTTTTTTTGAAAATTTTGGTTGCCATGGTAACTGGTCACTACAAACAAGTTTTCTAATAAATGTCCATAACTCCTCAGTTATTAGACCGATTGTATTCAAGTAAAAAGATGTAATTCAGTAAGGCCAATAATTGGACATATTAGACGTTTCCAAAACTGTTACCGTGGAAACACAATCCTGGCCTCTGATTGGTCAAAATTTAGATATTGTCCAATATTGACCAAATTTGGTATATAGGGTTATTAGGGGATGCCAAACATTATAAAATAGGTTTCGTTGCCATGACAAACATGAGTGTTTAGTGTAAATCAAGAACATAATGGCAGACATTTTTCAGTTAAACAAATTTGCCATCATTGGTCAAAAGTTATTAGATATCGTCAGATTTTAACGGTTTCTCGGCATGAAGAAGATGCAGGCACATGCAGAATATGTCAATTACTCTCAGAATAACACTAACTTATCCATTGACTCGTTGCAGTGTGCAGGGGGTATTGGTCAGCCATCTAGGCGACAGTTCTAGTTTCCCACAGGAATATTAGTATAAGATAACTGTTTTGAAGGTATGTAGGTATTGACACTGGCTTACTTTCATCAGTGTCCCTGGAGCCTGAGGGTCAGGGGCTAATAGGGAAAATCTATCAGTTTCTTTAAAATCTATCTTGTTCTTCAGGAACTGAAGGATATTGTCGAGAATTGGTCTGAAGCATGCTTGGGTGAAAGGAAATCAATTTGTATAAATGGTGGGGTCTTGGCTCCCTGGGGCCAGATGTGCGAGCACTCATATGGAAAATCAATCAATTTCTTTGAAATTTATCTTGTTCTTCAGGAATTACAGGATATTGCCCAAATTTGGTCTGAAGCATACTTGGGTGAAGTGAGTTTTGTATAAAGCATGGGGTTCAGCCCATGCGGTCAAATGGGTGGGGCCCAACAGGGAAAATCTAACCCCAATGTAGAATTAGTTCAGTTTCTTCTCATTGCCTTGCAACATGGACATTTGGATCGTTGGTTATCTGAAACAGTTGTGATGACTACTGAATAACTATAGCATTGCTGAGCATCAGGAGATCAACACAATCATAACTGATAATTTGTCCAGGGGTCTGGTGTTACCCCAGGACTGATTATATCTTTGAAGCCACTGAGATTACCATCCCATATGTTAATAGCATTGCAGGATATCAAGAGATTAACAACTAATCTCTGTCCCCACCCCTAGGGAATTTGAAGCTGTATATGTGGGGTGAGGCTCATCATGGGAAATATTTTCCTTTTATAGAAATGTAAATTTTTGCATTATTGACTTCAATATCCACATCAGTGATACAGGCCCTCTTGGCCTCTTGTATTTGTAGCTATTCAAATCACTCAGCATCTGTGGTCTGTCTACCCGTCTGTAAACAATTAATGTTATCAATATTTCTTGAAAAGTACTGGATGGATCTTTCTTAAATTGCATATGTAGGTTCCACATGGTCTCTAATGTGCCCATTTGATTTGGGGTTTGATCAGAAATAAAATAGTCATCTGGTGGCCATCTTGGATTTTTACCAAGAAAGTTTGTTATTGCTATTTCTTGAGAACTACATCATAGAACTTTCTCAAAATTCATGTATATGTTTCCCATGATCCCTAGTTGTGCCTGTTATAAGCAAGAGATGAAGGCTCAATGGTTCGCCCATATTAATCTTGGTTGAAGCCTAGGGGATTATGGGCAGTTCAAAAGGGGTCAAATTGACTCAGATTTCAAAAATCTTTTTCTCAACACCAATATATGGTAGTATGCTCTTCATGGATGGAAATGTCTTAAGGTGGTTTACCAAAATGTTGGATTTCATAGCCCAAGGGTCTCACATTTCTCCATGGGGAGGAGGTAAAGTTTACCACAGTTGATTTAGGAAAAATAGATTTTTGAGCATTATTTGTTTAATTTCCATTGGAAGCATCTTTAGGTGCTTTAATTACCAAAATGGGTCTTGCATTTCTCACCAGGGAGGAAGTTAACTTTACTTTAATTTTGGTAGAAAAATTCCATTTTTGAACATTATGTTGTTTATTTCCTTCTGGAATGTGGGTGTATAATGTCACGCTTTGCAATATCTTGATAGAAAATTCTTTTTTGCCATGTCCTGGCTATTTTTTCAGGGAATTTAATTAAACTTTTAAAGGACTATTATGTCATAGACAAGATCCAATTTCAGGGTCCTAGGACCAGGATCAATATCATTGTTTTTAGAAAGTGCAGTGAAGTGCAGTGGCTTAAGGTTTTTAGGGATTTTGATAAAACTTCAGACAATTGGCTAACTTGTATGTTGCATTTGAGTGAAACCAGGAGCGGATTTGTATCCTTTGCAATGCAATGTTTTTAATTTTCATGCAATTAGCATAAACTCCAAGCACACATATGTACAAATCATGTATAGTTGCCATTTTTGTCTTGTTAGTGATTGAAAGTTGCTTCAGCTAGAGCATGGTGTTAAAACAAGTAACAATTAAGGCACAATCAAAACAATTCACAGTTTTGCAATGATGTTTTCACAAATGACATAGATTCCATGATTTTCAGTAAGTGGTATATGATGTTGGTTGTTGTAGCCATAAGGATGATCAGTCATTGAAAGAACAGTTTACCAGGATACAATTTGACACATCATCTGGTGTGGAAGGAGTGAACAGAATGGATGTTAAGGACACATTATCTGGTGTGGAAGGAGTGAACAGAATGGATGTCAAGGACACATCATCTGGTGTGGAAGGAGTGAACAGAATGGATGTCAAGGACACATCATCTGGTGTGGAAGGAGTGAACAGAATGGATGTCAAGGACACATCATCTGGTGTGGAAGGAGTGAACAGAATGGATGTCAAGGACACATTATCTGGTGTGGAAGGAGTGAACAGAATGGATGTCAAGGACACATCATCTGGTGTGGAAGGAGTGAACAGAATGGATGTCAAGGACACATCATCTGGTGTGGAAGGAGTGAACAGAATGGATGTTAAGAACACAGCACCACAGAGACGTCAGTTTTCTTACAAGTATGTTAAATTTAGAAATTTCACAGAATGTCACAGGTGTAACTACAAAGGCAATTATACCCTCACTAGGTTTATGCAACATCAATGACAGCATACAAAAGGTTTTCATGTTTACAGGGTACTGATATTTGGCCTGTGACATGCTGGTATGACCTTGACCCACTTTCATGGTCACATTGGTCAAATATATGAAGATCTTCAAACGATTTTTCTAAGTAACCAAAACGGAATTGATATAGGCCTGCAGCATGCTGGGATGAAGGGTTATGTAGTTCTAATGAAGGACCTTGACTAACTTTCAAGGTCACAGGGGTCAAGTGTTTTTACAAAATCTTCAAATGACTTCACTAATGGTAATGATTTTGGGTCTTTGGCATACTGGGAAAAAGGACTACCAAATTTCTTCAATTGAATGACGTTGACCTACTTTCAAAGTCACAGATGTCATATGTGTTAAATTTCTTCTCAATGAAAAAATGGAACAAATTAATGCCTCGGCCTGTAGTATGCTTGGATGAAGGGCTACAAAGTTTTTGGTTCAAATAAATGACCTTGACACATTTTCAAGTCAAATATATGAAAAACTTCAAACAACTTGTTCTCAGTAACTGAAAGGTGAAGGTTATCAGGTCATCTGCCCTGAAGATTTATGATGCCCAATAGCAATCATATGTAAACTTTCCATTCAAATATGTTAAATGACTCCTCAACAATTAAAAGGACCAGATTGCTGATATTGGGCTTGTAGCATGCTAGGATGTAGGGCTACTAAGTTCATATGAATGACCTTGACCCATGTCCAAGGTCACAGGGCTCAAATATAGTAAAATCTTTAAACAACTTCTCAGTGACCATAAAGCCCAGGATACTGATATCAGGCCAGTAGCATGCAAGGATTTAGGGCTATTAAAATTTGTTTATAGGAATAACCTTGACCAATTTTCGATGTCACAGGAGTCAAATATGTTTAAATCTTTTAAATGACTTCTTCTCAATAACCAAAAGTCCAGGGTGCTGATATTAGGCCTGTAGCATGCAAGGATATAGGGCTACAGAGTTTGTAAATATGTACTTTAAAGGTCTGATGTGTCAAATATGTTAAAATCATTAAGCAACTTCTTTTTAATAACCAAAAGGTCCATGGTGCAGATGGTTGGCCTGTAGCTTGCAAGGATGTAGGACTACAGACTTCGTAAATATGAATAACCTTGATCCACTTTCAAGGTCACATTGGTCAAAAATGTTAAAATCTTAAACAACTTATTCTCAGTCTCCCAAAAAGCACTGGATGCTGATATTAGGCATGTGGAATGCTAGGATGTATGGCTATTAAATTTGTGAATGATCTTGACACACTTTTAAGGTCACATGGGTCAAATGTATGAAAATCTTCTTCCCTTTGGCTTAAAGGCCAAAAGGACTGATATTGGACCTGTGGCATGCTAGGATGAAATGCTACCAAGAAATGACCTTGTCCCATATTCAGGGTCACAGGTGTCAAACTCATTAAAACATTTAAACAACTTCTTCTGACTAACCAAAATACACAGAGGCATGGTATTCGACTGATAGGTTCCTAAGATGAAGCCCCATCACATTTGCAAAAAGAAACTATCTTGACTCTTATTCAAGGTGACTGGAGTCAAATTTGTTAAAACCTTAAAATGACTTATGACTAACCAAGAGGTGCAGAAGCATGATATTGGTACCATATTTTCCTAGGATGAACCTGACAAAGTTTACAAAAAGAAATGACCTTGACCTTTATTCAAAGTTTAAGAAGTCAAATTTGTTAAAAACAAAAAGACTTCTTCTAAAAAACAAAAAGACACAGAATTCTGACTATCAAAAAGGCATAGATGCATAATATTTTGGTGATAGGTTCCTAGAATGCCTCACGAATAAGCTTGGGGAAAGAAATTGCTGAGACTCTTATTCAAGATCACAGGGATGAAACTTGTTAAAACCTGAAAACAATTAACATTACAATGTAGAAGCAGGGTATTTGACTTACAGGTTCCAAGGATGAAGCCCAATTTTGTGACAAAAAATAACTTTGACCCTTATTCAAGGTCTTCAGCATCAAATTAGTTTAAACCTTTTGATGACTTCTCTGACTAACCAGAAGATGTAAAAGCATAGTATTTGGTTGATAGGTTGCTGGAATGATGACTGACATTTCACCAATATTGAAGGTCACAGAGATAAAAATTTCTTGAAACCAGTAATAGATTTCTTCTGGTAAACTAAAAGTCAGAGAAGTGTGATGTAAAGGTGTTTTTAGGTCAAAGCCCAACAGATTTTTAGAAAAAGGAAGAACTGGCATTTACTGAAAATCCAGGTCAAAACTATCACTGTTTAGAGTTGAGTAATAGCTCTTTATAGTGGAAATATGTTAAAATTGATTGGATGTGCCCACTTTGAATTCCAGTGGTGTATATGTCAATATATTTGTGATATTAACTGTGTTCATGAACATTGAATACCAGGTGAGTGATGCAGACCCATTGGGCCTTTTGTTATCTAAAGCAAATGTTGCATATCACTTGTCTCTTACAGAGTGCCTCTAAGTATTTGCTTTGGACAAGGAACCAGTCGAGGATTCCAGAGATCCAGGGAGCGTGGACATGTGTATAAAAAGGGACAGCACTGGTATAACAGGTGTTCAGAAAAAATGGACACTCATGTAGACATAGAAAAAGTGGATTTACAGGATCTGAAAGAGGCTCTTACCTAAGTCTGGATAAATCAAGTTTCTTTATCAAGTTCTGTCATGATGAATCAGCTCTCTTCATACTTACTCAAATTTTTATGGAATCTTGAATTTTCTGTGCAATTCAATATATTAAGATGACACTTATCTAAATGCAAATTCCTACACAGACTTTTTTTATAAAGGATGAAAATCATCAGTACATTACAGCATCTGAAACCCACTTTTATGAAGGTCCCGACACAGAAGATTATCCTACCTGTGGGTCGCTGATTCTACATTTTAGTTTGTTGAGGGACAATTTTTTTAATATTGTCTTTTGCACCTTGTTACTTATTCATACATGAAATGGATAAAATTTCTTGATAATTGTATTTTCTATGCCGAAGAAAAATCTATTTTGTATGAAATATGGGTCATGACCTCTTGAGAATAGGAGACATGAAATAAATATGTATATTTTGTAGTATAATAATAGTTTTGTTTTTATAACTTTTGCTGTATAATGCATGTACACTAAGATATTTCATGAACCTCTTGACAGATTCGGTTCATATCTTATCCCCTAGTAGAATGTGTGATATAGTAAAACCCCACTAGAACCTGCATTCCTGGAATACCACCTATTGGTGGAACTGATTACTTGGTCCCAACCATGTCCTTATATATTTCTTGTTATTTAACGCTGCATTCCTCAAACTAATTTGTATCCACATTGTTTCATGTTCAAAGCATTTACCTCCTCATTTTGTCAAACAAGTGTCATGCTTGCCAAAATTTACTTATCTGTATCATTACTCGACTAGGCCCAACTTAAGGGGAACAGTTCTGATCACTAATGTTTATACAGATTTTCGGAATAATTAGACAAAAAATAGCTGACAGGCAACTACTTGGATCTTTTCAATGAAGTTTATTATCACTATTTCTTGAAAAGTACTCGATGGATCTCTCTCAAGATATATATATGTAAGCTCTCCTTGTTCTGCAGTTGTAGCTGTCTAATTTTGGGACTGATCAGAAAAACAAAATGTCCAACAGACGACCAACTTGGATTTCGCATGATCAAATTTGCTAATACTATTTCTTGAGAAGTACTCCATTGATATTTGGATTGATCATAGGTGGCCATCTTTGATTTTCAGCTTTGGAATATTGATATTGCTATTTCTTGAGAAATACTGCATAGATCTTTTTCAAATTTCATGTTTAGGTTCCTCTTTGTCCCTAGTTGTGTCTGTTTGAGTTATCCTAAAAACAAACTGTCTGCCAGCAGCCATCTTGGATTTTTAGGTCATCTTACCCGAAGGGTCTGATGACTTATTGCGATTGCCTTTTGTCCGGCATCATCTGTCATAAACATTTTCAACTTCTTCTCAAGTTCTACATGTCTCATTGAGCTGAAATTACCTGAAATGATCGTGACATGATTCTGACCAAAATTTGAAAATTTCAGTTTGGTCCGAAATCAAAGATGGCCGCTATGTTGAAAATACATTGAAACACATTTTCAACTTCTTCTCATGTTCTACTTGTCTCATTGAGCTGAAATTTACCAGAAATGATTGTGACATGATTCTGACCAAAGTTTGTTAATTTCGGGTCGGTCTGAAATCCAACATGGCAGTCAGGGTCGCCATCTTGAAAACACATTTTCGACTTCTTCTCAAGTTCCACCAGTGCGATTGAGCCAAAACTTGTAGAAATGATCATGACAAGGTACTGACCAAGTTTGTTCATTTCGGGTTGGTCTGAAATCTAACATGGCTGCCATGGCCGCCATTTTGAAAATACATTGAAAACACATTTTCAACTTCTCCTCAAGTTCAACCAGTGACATTGAGCTGAAGCTTACCTGAAATGCTCGTGACATGGTCCTGACCAAAGTTTGTGAATTTCTGGTCGGTCCGAAATCCAGGATGGTCGCCATGACCGCCATCTTGAAAACACATTTTCGACTTCTTCTCAAGTTCCACCAGTGTGATTGAGCCAAAACTTGTAGAAATGATCATGACAAGGTACTGACCAAAGTTCGTTAATTTCGGGTTGGTCTGAAATCCAACATGGCTGCCATGGCCGCCATTTTGAAAATACATTGAAAACACATTTTCAACTTCTTCTCAAGTTCTACCAGTGACATTGAGCTGAAGCTTACCTGAAATGCTCGTGACATGGTCCTGACCAAAGTTTGTTAATTTCAGGTCGGTCCGAAATACATGAAATGATCATGACATGGTATTGACCAAAGTTTGTTACTTCAAACGTCCTCTGAATTACCAGAACACCCAGGGTGATGATACTTGGCCTGTAGCATGCTGGGATGAAGGTTTACAAAGTTTGTTGAAATGAATAACCTTAACCCACTTTCAAGGTGGTGGCTGAGTGCCCTTGATTCTTAAATCCAGGTGAAATAAGTTCAAAATTTGAAATCTTGTATTTTATGTCAGATGACCGTTAAGGCCCATGGGCCTCTTGCACCTAGTTACCCCACTGCCCGAAAGCATGTGGGGTATTGCGATCACGCACGACGTCCGCCCGTCTGTCTGTTCGTCCGTCCGTCCACAATTGAATACCGCTTATCTAAAAAAAACTACATCACCGGTCATCACCATTTTCACTGGGGATGTTGGAGATAACTTTCAACTCACCCAACTACACATTTCCAACTTTATAATAAGGCTGTGGGGTATTGCCCGCGTTTGCGGAGCTATTTTTAAGTTTGTTATCACAATTTCTTCAGAAGTACTGAATGGGGATCTCTCAAATTTCATACACAGGTTTCCTTTTATCCCTAGTTATATCTGTTTGATTTTGGATCAGATCAGAAAGACAAAATGACCAATTGGAAGCCATCTTGGAATTTGTTATTGCATTTCTTGAGAAGTACTCAATCGATCTCTCTCACATTTCATATGTATGTTCCCTTTGTCCCTAGTTGTGAATATTTGATTTTTGGACTGATCAGAAAAACCAAATGGCCTCCAGGTGACCATCTTGGATTTGTTAGGTAAAGATTATCATTACTATTTCTGCAAAGGAATGTTCAAATTTCTATCATTAAGAGCAAAAACAGAGAAAAGAAGGGATAAGATCCAACCTCAAAGGAGCAAATAAAGAATAAACAATGGTGGGCGCCAAGATCCCTCTGGGATCCCCAATTCTTGAACTCAATGTTGGAAAAAAGTCATCATTCTTCAAACGAAAGTATGCCCTTCTGTGTAAACCAATTTAAGAATGGCACACACTTAGCGGGAGATTACGGATGAATAAGTAAAGACAATTATCTGCATACATTAAGTATGTCATTGATTAAGTAGAGATTAATAAGACGTTAATCAAATATGAGTTTATGTCAATAGTGTAAGCATCTTTAATGTTATTCTGAAAAGTTATTTTACCAGAGATGACTGCATGATGTACAGATGTATTCAGCCTTATGACCCTATCAAAGTATTCTGTTTTTAGCTCAACTCAGCGTCTGTCTTCTAATCAGTTTCAACTTCTCAATTGAAACAACTTCTTCTCAATTACGTAAAGGTCCAGGGTACTGATATTGGGTTTGTAACATGTTGGGATGGAGACTTCCATGTTTGTTATAATGATTGACCTTGACCCAAATTTTCAATGATTTCTCAATAGCCATGCAGATATTAGACCTGTAGCATATCCTTAGTTGTGGAGAATTCTTGTAGTGGCAGTATAAGAAGCCATAATGAAAAAAAGTTAGTAAATCATAGGTTTCCCTTTATCCCTAGTTGTGGAGACACTGTGTAGTGACTGTATGATTAGCCATACATGAAGAGAAGTAAGTAATGGGTTCTCGTTTTGTACCTAGTTGTGGAGACACCATGTAGTGACTGTATGATTAGCCATACATGAAGAGAAGTAATGGGTTCTCCTTTTGTACCTAGTTGTGGAGACATCATGTAGTGACTGTATAATTAGCCATACATGAAGAGAAGTAATGGGTTCTCCTTTTGTACCTAGTTGTGGAGACACCTTGTAGTGACTGTATGATTAGCCATACATGAAGAGAAGTAATGGGTTCTCCTTTTGTACCTAGTTGTGGAGACACCATGTAGTGACTGTATGATTAGCCATACATGAAGAGAAGTAATGGGTTCTCCTTTTGTACCTAGTTGTGGAGACACTGTGTAGTGACTGTATGATTAGCCATACATGAAGAGAAGTAAGTAATGGGTCCTCCTTTTGTACCTAGTTGTGGAGACACCATGTAGTGACTGTATGATTAGCCATACATGAAGAGAAGTAATGGGTTCTCCTTTTGTACCTAGTTGTGGAGACATCATGTAATGACTGTATGATTAGCCATACATGAAGAGAAGTAATGGGTTCTCCTTTTGTACCTAGTTGTGGAGACACCATGTAGTGACTGTATGATTAGCCATACATGAAGAGAAGTAAGTAATGGGTTCTCCTTTTGTACCTAGTTGTGGAGACACCATGTAGTGACTATGATTAGCCATACATGAAGAGAAGTAATGGGTTCTCCTTTTGTACCTAGTTGTGGAGACACCTTGTAGTGACTGTATAATTAGCCATATATGAAGAGAAGTAAGTAATGGGTTCTCCTTTTGTACCTAGTTGTGGGGACACCTTGTAGTGACTGTATGATTAGCCATACATGAAGAGAAGTAATGGGTTCTCCTTTTGTACCTAGTTGTGGAGACACCTTGTAATGACTGTATAATTAGCCATACATGAAGAGAAGTAATGGGTTCTCCTTTTGTACCTAGTCGTGGAGACACCTTGTAGTGACTGTATGATTAGCCACACATGAAGATAAGTAATGGGTTCTCCTTTTGTACCTAGTTGTGGAGACACCATGTAGTGACTGTATGATTAGCCATACATGAAGAGAATTAATGGGTTCTCCTTTTGTACCTAGTTGTGGAGACACCATGTAGTGACTGTATGATTAGCCATATATGAAGAGAAGTAAGTAATGGGTTCTCCTTTTGTACCTAGTTGTGGGGACACCTTGTAGTGACTGTATGATTAGCCATACATGAAGAGAAGTAATGGGTTCTCCTTTTGTACCTAGTTGTGGAGACACCTTGTAGTGACTGTATGATTAGCCATACATGAAGAGAAGTAATGGGTTCTCCTTTTGTACCTAGTTGTGGAGACATCATGTAGTGACTGTATGATAAGCCATACATGAAGAGAAGTAATGGGTTCTCCTTTTGTACCTAGTTGTGGAGACACCTTGTAGTGACTGTATGATTAGCCATTCATGAAGAGAAGTAATGGGTTCTCCTTTTGTACCTAGTTGTGGAGACACCATGTAGTGACTGTATGATTAGCCATACATGAAGAGAAGTAATGGGTTCTCCTTTTGTACCTAGTTGTGGAGACACCTTGTAGTGACTGTATGATTAGCCATACATGAAGAGAAGTAATGGGTTCTTTTGTACCTAGTTGTGGAGACACCTTGTAGTGACTGTATAATTAGCCATATATGAAGAGAAGTAAGTAATGGGTTCTCCTTTTGTACCTAGTTGTGGGGACACCTTGTAGTGACTGTATGATTAGCCATACATGAAGAGAAGTAATGGGTTCTCCTTTTGTACCTAGTTGTGGAGACACCTTGTAGTGACTGTATAATTAGCCATACATGAAGAGAAGTAATGGGTTCTTTTGTACCTAGTTGTGGAGACACCTTGTAGTGACTGTATGATTAGCCATATATGAAGAGAAGTAATGGGTTCTCCTTTTGTACCTAGTTGTGGAGACACCTTGTAGTGACTGTATGATTAGCCATACATGAAGAGAAGTAATGGGTTCTCCTTTTGTACCTAGTTGTGGAGACACCTTGTAGTGACTGTATAATTAGCCATATATGAAGAGAAGTAAGTAATTGGTTCTCCTTTTGTACCTAGTTGTGGAGACATCATGTAGTGACTGTATGATTAGCCATACATGAAGAGAAGTAATGGGTTCTCCTTTTGTACCTAGTTGTGGAGACACCATGTAGTGACTGTATGATTAGCCATACATGAAGAGAAGTAATGGGTCCTCCTTTTGTACCTAGTCGTGGAGACACCTTGTAGTGACTGTATGATTAGCCATACATGAAGAGAAGTAAGTAATGGGTTCTCCTTTTGTACCTAGTTGTGGGGACACCTTGTAGTGACTGTATGATTAGCCATACATGAAGAGAAGTAATGGGTTCTCCTTTTGTACCTAGTTGTGGAGACACCTTGTAGTGACTGTATAATTAGCCATACATGAAGAGAAGTAATGGGTTCTCCTTTTGTACCTAGTCGTGGAGACACCTTGTAGTGACTGTATGATTAGCCATACATGAAGAGAAGTAAGGGGTTCTCCTTTTGTACCTAGTTGTGGAGACACCATGTAGTGACTGTATGATTAGCCATACATGAAGAGAAGTAATGGGTTCTTTTGTACCTAGTTGTGGAGACACCTTGTAGTGACTGTATAATTAGCCATATATGAAGAGAAGTAAGTAATGGGTTCTCCTTTTTTACCTAGTTGTGGAGACACCTTGTAGTGACCGTATGATTAGCCATACATGAAGAGAAGTAATGGGTCCTCCTTTTGTACCTAGTTGTGGAGACACCTTGTAGTGACTGTATGATTAGCCATACATGAAGAGAAGTAATGGGTTCTCCTTTTGTACCTAGTTGTGGAGACACCTTGTAGTGACTGTATAATTAGCCATATATGAAGAGAAGTAAATAATGGGTTCTCCTTTTGTACCTAGTTGTGGGGACACCTTGTAGTGACTGTATGATTAGCCATACATGAAGAGAAGTAATGGGTTCTCCTTTTGTACCTAGTTGTGGAGACACCTTGTAGTGACTGTATGGGCAGGAGTGAGTAAATTTTAGGTTACCAATACAGTCACTTCAAGATGTTCTACTACTAGGGTCAAGGGGAACCAATTACCTACTGAATCCTGTGTTGGCTACATATAAGTCCACTACAAGGTGTCTCCATTACTAGAGACCAAGGGGGACCTATTACTTATTCACACATCTTCATGTATGGCTACTCATAAGGCCATTACAAAGTATTCCCACAACTATGTTTCCCTAATAACACACAGCCATGTACAATTATAACTTTATTTATCGTGAAATAAAACACAATTTCAGCAAATATATTTATTATGAAAATAAATATTTCTTTAACAAAATGATGAATTAAAACACTTTTAAAGCTATTCATCAAAACTTCCACTGAATAGATCACAATCATAGATGAATCAAATTCTGTCCTTTCTTTGTGTCATCAGATGCCATATGTCTCTTCAGCAATGTTCTCTTGTTCTAATATGATAGACTTCATTGATTAATCATTTGTTCATAAAATTCTGCAGGTTGGGTTGATACATTTTCCTTATCAGCTGACAAGTGCTCTTCAGCAATATTCTCATGTTTAGTATAAAAGACTATATCGATTGTCATTTTCTATCAAAATTTTGCAGGTCTAGATAAAACATGCTGCCATGCAAATTTCAAACATAGCGTGTAATTATGTAAAGGTACTCAACATTTAAACACTGCAACACAAAATTAATATTTTTTTAAATAATGCAAATGTAAACTGTAAAGTCTTTATCATTTTCAAAAAAAACAAAAACAAAAAAAATCCATGCATTTGGGAATGTAAGAAAATCCACTTATAGTCCAAGCCTAAACCTGCAGTAGCAATGCTACCCCACCGAGGGTCCACTTGCTCTGCTTCTCCTTGCTCTTCAGGTTGAATGTCCAGACAAATGTTGGACCACGACTCTTTGTCTTGTACACTGGACACTCGTAGATGTTCTTCATGTCCATACGGTCTACTGGTATGGCTTTGATGAAGATGACTGGCATTGGTGGAGCCAATTCCTTCAGTCTGGCTTCGTTGATCATGCCTGTCTGCATGTCCCAGCGAGCACCTTCCATGAAAAGGCCATGGACATATGCACCCTCTCGTGGTGGGCCAGCCATGTCCTCTCTATTCTTCTTGGTCACATCACACTGTAGTGCCATTCTATCAAGGGGCCACTCATTCTTACGTGCCATCTGCTGCATAATGGCAGTAAGGAAGGACTGTGGATTGAAGAACCCACCCAACCATACTGCAGCAGGAAGCTGGAAGTCAGATGTCCAAGTTTCTAACTCCTTGATACGAAGCAGAAGATCAGCATACCAAGCAGTAAGGCCAAACAGGGAAGGATAAGCTCTCTTTGTCCAACTTGCTGGTACAACATCCAAGAACATGGAATTTCCAAGGGTCTCCATATCGGCAGTAATTGTCAGTTCTCCCTGTAGAAGACATTCATGAGAGATTATGGCATATCCTCGTCAATATACAACTTTTACATTTTTAATATACTTTCAAATAGTTCTATTGATTGAGAAAGAGAATATTCATTTTTAAGTCATGTTTCTCATGAAATGGATCCAAAATAGGGATGTGCAGTTCATGTCAATGTTATGTTTTTTTGATAATGACGATAGTCATGGACAGTTTATTGTTCACATGTTTCTGATTAAGAAGTTAGACTGGAGGCTATCAAAGACAAAAATGCTTTGACCAATCACATGACAGAGATGCCCAATGTCGGATGTAAAGTAAACAAATTTCAAAATCTCAAAACAGATACTTTTCTCCTTTATTTAGGTTGGATGGTGCAAGGGCAGATCCAACCCTAAGGTCCTACTATTTCCCCCTTATCATTGGCCCAGAAACTTAGTAATCAAGACAATTGATGGTCATGGGTAACTTTAGTAGGATACCCTTGACTCGGGGGATTCAATCTGTTTGAACAGCTTAGACTCTGAAGTAGATCCTATAGCATTTCATTGACTGTGTCCTATTGGACAGCTAAACCAATTAAAATTGAAATGAAGATGCCTTACCTTCAGACCAAGATCCAGCTCTTTCAATGATCTTCTTATTTCATTTGTCAGTGAATTCATACGCTCACATTCCTGGAATGCCACCAAAACATATGGGGTCCTCTCATCTGGTGGTACTTTGGCTTGGATTTCGACAAGGTTGAACTCTTCAGGAAGCTTCTCCATAATCTCGTCAAGGATGGATTTAATCTGAGTACAAGACAAGTACAAATGCAAACTTTGAATATAATGATCCAGAGCAACATGTTTCACTCGTGGATAATGATATGCAAACAATTAAGCAAATATTTGAAGTTTCCAGTCAAATTTCTCACATATTCAGTGTAGTTCAAATTTTTGAAAACCATTTACAGACACTTTCTATAGCTTGACTATGGCTTAATTTTGCAGGGTCTTCCTACTGACACATGGCCTAGTTTGACAGATAAATCTTCTCCCTAATGACACTTGGTTAATTTGGCAAGGCCTCCCTCTCCTTACTGAAATCTGGCTTAGTTTGACAGGTAAATCTTCTCCCTAATGACACTTGGTTTAATTTGGCAAGGCCACCCTCTCCCTACTGACACATGGCCTATTTGACAGGTAAACCTTCTCCCTAATGACACTTGGTTTAATTTGGCAAGACCACCCTCTCCCTACTGAAAGCTGGCTCAGTTTGACAGGTAAACCTTTTCCCTAATGACACTTGGTTTAATTTGGCAAGGCCACCCTCTCCCTACTGATACATGGCCTAGTTTTGTCATGTAAACCTTCTCCCTAATGACACCTGGCCTAATTTGGCAGGGCCACCTCCACAGTCAACCTCTTCTCGTCAATATACTGCTTAACTTACCTTCTCCTCCCTACTGATACCAGCACCAGTTCCTGCTCCTGCCTCACGAGGCTGCATTTCAAACACTGTTCTGAACAAAGTCTCTGATGTTGTTGTCAAAAATTCAATCTCTGCATTGGGATGGAGGCCATAAAGGTATGGGCTTTCTGGAGGAAGACACTCATTAATGTAGGCATGGTAGCCCTTGTAATCTGAGTTTGGAGGAATAGGGAAACCTGGAGCAAGGTATAGTTCACCATCCAACTGCAATGACAAATTTATTGTAAAAATTTGTGATCTAAATTAATTTGTAGATACAAATAAATTATGATCATATAATGAAATGCCTCTCAAAAACATTTTTTCCATTTAGCCTACTTGTCTATAAGGTCAACTTATGAAATGGAATGATTGGACTGAAATGCCTCTCACTGAAACTTCATCATGAGCCACATTTATCTACCACCATAGATTTCAAGCAGCCATACTATGATTGACATTAAAGTTTGAGAAGCAACTAACCATTTCAGGATGCATGTAGACCTCCAGATATGTCCTACAAAGTCGCCTGTCCCAGTCATCTGTGATGTGTCCTCCGTACATGATCTCACCAAAGAGATAGCGTAGATCCTCCCATGGCACCTTGGCATTGGCTTCCAGGTAGTTGTACAGTACCATGGCACTAATGGTAAGATCTCCAGTGTTATAGGGATAAACTCTGTTCCAGCCCTGAGGCCCAAACTTACGCCTCTCACACACCACTGCGTGGAAGTAACACAGTGAGAAAAGGATACTTTTGAACTCTGTCTCTCTTGCACACATTTCCATGGTGTCCTATGTCAGAAAAAAGACAATTCCATTTCATTAAAAAAACTAGAACAAAATCTTATATCTCACCTTAAAAGACATAAACCAGACTTACTGTTTGTTACTGATTTGCAAGTGAAAGAAAATCTGATGAAAATAACTGTAAATTGTTTGGTTCTTGTCTTCACGTTTCCAAGCCATTCCACTATAAACAAGAGGCCCACAGGCCTTACAGTCATCTGACTACAAAAACTTTCAGCAAGGAGGCATTATTTTTCTACTTTTTCTACTGGAATGAAATCTTACTAAGAAGCTATTTTCCATGATTCAGATGGTAGTTTTGGTGAGCAGTAGGTAACTGTAACAAGTGTTACCTATTTTTTGACAATAAAAGTTTTCAGATAGCATTCAACTCTTAATCTGAGTCAGTTTCTTTTCTGTAGGCACGGTCCTTGGGTCAAAAAGGGTTAACCCTGCCTCCTGTATATAAGAAATGTCTCCACCCTCAATGATATTTCAGGAGTAACGTTTGGGTCCACCTCAATTATTTCAGAAATAATTTCATTCTAATGATGTTTACAAAAGTCCGTAGCCTGCACCTTTGTCACTTCATTATCTGTTTAATGTTGGCTTTTTTTCCCCACATGATACTCAAGTTTAAACCGGTCTGGTTGGATCATTTGTATTATAAAACATTACCAATAAACTAACCTGGTTGGATCATTTGTATTATAAAACATTACCAATAAACTAACCTGGTTGGATCATTTGTATTATAAAACATTACCAATTAACTAACCTGGTTGGATCATTTGTATTATAAAACATTACCAATTAACTGGTCTTGTTGGATCATTAGTATTATAAAACATTACCAATTAACTGGTCTGGTTGGATCATTTGTATTATAAAACATTACCAATAAACTAACCTGGTTGGATCATTTGTATTATAAAACATTACCAATTAACTAACCTGGTTGGATCATTTGTATTATAAAACATTACCAATTAACTAACCTGGTTGGATCATTTGTATTATAAAACATTACCAATTAACTAACCTGGTTGGATCATTTGTATTATAAAACATTACCAATTAACTAACCTGGTTGGATCATTTGTATTATAAAACATTACCAATTAAATGGTCTTGTTGGATCATTTGTATTATAAAACATTACCAATTAACTAACCTGGTTGGATCATTTGTATTATAAAACATTACCAATTAACTAACCTGGTTGGATCATTTTTATTATAAAACATTACCAATTAACTAACCTGGTTGGATCATTTGTATTATAAAACATTACCAATTAACTAACCTGGTTGGATCATTTGTATTATAAAACATTACCAATTAACTAACCTGGTTGGATCATTTGTATTATAAAACATTACCAATTAGATGATCTTGTTGGATCATTAGTATTATAAAACATTACCAATTAACTAACCTGGTTGGATCATTAGTATTATAAAACATTACCAATTAACTAACCTGGTTGGATCATTTGTATTATAAAACATTACCAATTAACTAACCTGGTTGGATCATTTGTATTATAAAACATTACCAATTAACTAACCTGGTTGGATCATTTGTATTATGAAACATTACCAATAAACTAACCTGGTTGGATCATTTGTATTATAAAACATTACCAATTAACTAACCTGGTTGGATCATTTGTATTATAAAACATTACCAATTAACTAACCTGGTTGGATCATTTGTATTATAAAACATTACCAATTAACTAACCTGGTTGGATCATTTGTATTATAAAACATTACCAATTAAATGGTCTTGTTGGATCATTTGTATTATAAAACATTACCAATTAGATGATCTTGTTGGATCATTAGTATTATAAAACATTACCAATTAACTAACCTGGTTGGATCATTTGTATTATAAAACATTACCAATAAACTAACCTGGTTGGATCATTTGTATTATAAAACATTACCAATTAACTAACCTGGTTGGATCATTTGTATTATAAAACATTACCAATTAACTGGTCTTGTTGGATCATTAGTATTATAAAACATTACCAATTAACTGGTCTGGTTGGATCATTTGTATTATAAAACATTACCAATTAACTAACCTGGTTGGATCATTTGTATTATAAAACATTACCAATTAACTAACCTGGTTGGATCATTTGTATTATAAAACATTACCAATTAGATGATCTTGTTGGGTCATTAGTATTATAAAACATTACCAATTAAATGGTCTTGTTGGATCATTTGTATTATAAAACATTACCAATTAAATGGTCTTGTTGGATCATTTGTATTATAAAACATTACCAATTAGATGATCTTGTTGGATCATTAGTATTATAAAACATTACCAATTAACTAACCTGGTTGGATCATTTGTATTATAAAACATTACCAATTAACTAACCTGGTTGGATCATTTGTATTATAAAACATTACCAATTAGATGATCTTGTTGGATCATTAGTATTATAAAACATTACCAATTAGATGATCTTGTTGGATCATTAGTATTATAAAACATTACCAATTAACTAACCTGGTTGGATCATTTTTATTATAAAACATTAACAATTAACTAACCTGGTTGGATCATTTGTATTATAAAACATTACCAATTAGATGATCTTGTTGGATCATTAGTATTATAAAACATTACCAATTAACTAACCTGGTTGGATCATTTGTATTATAAAACATTACCAATTAACTAACCTGGTTGGATCATTAGTATTATAAAACATTACCAATTAACTAACCTGGTTGGATCATTTGTATTATAAAACATTACCAATTAACTAACCTGGTTGGATCATTTGTATTATAAAACATTACCAATTAACTAACCTGGTTGGATCATTTGTATTATAAAACATTACCAATTAGATGATCTTGTTGGATCATTAGTATTATAAAACATTACCAATTAACTAACCTGGTTGGATCATTTGTATTATAAAACATTACCAATTAACTAACCTGGTTGGATCATTTGTATTATAAAACATTACCAATTAAATGGTCTTGTTGGATCATTTGTATTATAAAACATTACCAATTAGATGATCTTGTTGGATCATTAGTATTATAAAACATTACCAATTAAATGGTCTTGTTGGATCATTTGTATTATAAAACATTACCAATTAGATGATCTTGTTGGATCATTAGTATTATAAAACATTACCAATTAGATGATCTTGTTGGATCATTAGTATTATAAAACATTACCAATTAACTAACCTGGTTGGATCATTTGTATTATAAAACATTACCAATAAACTAACCTGGTTGGATCATTTGTATTATAAAACATTACCAATTAACTAACCTGGTTGGATCATTTGTATTATAAAACATTACCAATTAACTAACCTGGTTGGATCATTTGTATTATAAAACATTACCAATTAACTAACCTGGTTGGATCATTTGTATTATAAAACATTACCAATTAAATGGTCTTGTTGGATCATTAGTATTATAAAACATTACCAATTAACTAACCTGGTTGGATCATTTGTATTATAAAACATTACCAATTAACTGGTCTGGTTGGATCATTTTTATTATAAAACATTACCAATTAACTAACCTGGTTGGATCATTTGTATTATAAAACATTACCAATTAACTAACCTGGTTGGATCATTTGTATTATAAAACATTACCAATTAACTAACCTGGTTGGATCATTTGTATTATAAAACATTACCAATTAACTAACCTGGTTGGATTATTTTTATTATATAACATTAACAATTAACTGGTCTGGTTGGATAATTTGTATTATAAAACATTACCAATTAAATGGTCTTGTTGGATCATTAGTATTATAAAACATTACCAATTAACTAACCTGGTTGGATCATTTGTATTATAAAACATTACCAATTAACTAACCTGGTTGGATCATTTGTATTATAAAACATTAACAATTAACTGGTCTGGTTGGATAATTTGTATTATAAAACATTACCAATTAAATGGTCTTGTTGGATCATTAGTATTATAAAACATTACCAATTAACTAACCTGGTTGGATCATTAGTATTATAAAACATTACCAATTAACTGACCTGGTTGGATCATTTTTATTATAAAACATTACCAATTAACTGGTCTAGTAAGATTTACCTGGTTAAAGTTATCTAAAGCCTTGTGTAGATTGGCAAACATTCCTGTTGGAGGTTCATTTGTAATTTTTATTGCAGATTCCAGGATTCCCTGAGGAATGATATGGTATTCTGGTGAACCTGCTGGCTCAGCACTGATGTACAATCTGTAGTTTTCATGACTCTCCTGACTGTAAATTTCCATTTTCTTTTCCAACGTTGCCAGCCATTTTGCCACCAAGTGAACATTCTGTCAAGATTAGGAAAACAGAATAAGGAAGGTGATACATGAAAAATCAATAACCTTTTAAATCAATTTATTCTGATGAAGGGAAAATTCTTGTATTGAATTGTGAGATGACCTGTGACCCTAGCCTACAGTGTAAAGGTTACCTGTCAGATGTCAAGCTATCCAAGTGAGATGACCAGTAGGATACAGTGTAAAGGTTACCTGTCTGA
Source organism: Ylistrum balloti (assembly GCF_031769215.1). NCBI lineage: Eukaryota > Metazoa > Mollusca > Bivalvia > Pectinida > Pectinidae > Ylistrum > Ylistrum balloti. Next base: position 68,873 of record NW_026782490.1, read on the forward strand.
TGTCAAGCTATCCAAGTGTGATGACCAGTAGGATACAGTGTAAAGGTTACCTGTCAGATGTCAAGCTATCCAAGTGAGATGACCAGTAGGCTACAGTGTAAAGGTTACCTGTCAGATGTCAAGCTATCCAAGTGAGATGAGTAGGATACAGTGTAAAGGTTACCTGTCAGATGTCAAGCTATCCAAGTGAGATGAGTAGGCTACAGTGTAAAGGTTACCTGTCAGATGTCAAGCTACCCAAGTGAGATGACCAGTAGGATACAGTGTAAAGGTTACCTGTCAGATGTCAAGCTATCCAAGTGAGATGAGTAGGATACAGTGTAAAGGTTACCTGTCAGATGTCAAGCTATCCAAGTGAGATGAGTAGGTTACAGTGTAAAGGTTACCTGTCAGATGTCAAGCTACCCAAGTGAGATGACCAGTAGGATACAGTGTAAAGGTTACATGTCAGATGTCAAGCTATCCAAGTGAGATGAGTAGGCTACAGTGTAAAGGTTACCTGTCAGATGTCAAGCTACCCAAGTGAGATGACCAGTAGGATACAGTGTAAAGGTTACCTGTCAGATGTCAAGCTATCCAAGTGAGATGAGTAGGATACAGTGTAAAGGTTACCTGTCAGATGTCAAGCTACACAAGTGAGATGACCAGTAGGATACAGTGTAAAGGTTACCTGTCAGATGTCAAGCTATCCAAGTGAAATGACCAGTAGGATACAGTGTAAAGGTTACCTGTCAGATGTCAAGCTATCCAAGTGAAATGACCAGTAGGATACAGTGTAAAGGTTACCTGTCAGATGTCAAGCTACCCAAGTGAAATGACCAGTAGGCTACAGTGTAAGTTACCTGTAAGATGTCAAGCTACCCAAGTGAAATGACCAGTAGGCTACAGTGTAAGTTACCTGTAAGATGTCAAGCTACCCAAGTGAGATGACTAGTAGGCTACAGTGTAAGTTACCTGTCAGATGTCAAGCTACACAAGTGAAATGACCAGTAGGCTACAGTGTAAGTTACCTGTAAGACAACCCAGTGTCCTTCCTTTGCTGACAAATCCATGGCCTGTTCTGCTACCACCTCCTGTCCTTGCCCCAGGGAGATGTTATGGAAGTTATTGTTGTCTTCAGTAAATCCAATTTTCTTTCCATGAGCTTCAACATCCTTAAGAGGGTTAACTCCTGGAGACAGAATGAAAAAGATTGGGGTGGCAGGATCGGTTTCCTCGTAAGATGTAGCGAAGTCCACAGATCTGCCCTCAACATATTTAGTACCCATCTTTTCTTCCACAAAATTCCTGAAACAATTGTTAGCAACAAGTTAGACCTATCACAGGTGCACATGAACCGTCAAGAATATCATTCTTAACACAACATCAGATTTATATCAGAAATACAAAATCCAATTTTTTTTTATGATATACATACTTGACAGCATATGTCATTCTGTCTGGACGGAGGGCACGCATCATACACAGTTTCTGTAGTGATGTCTTGTTCTTCCACTCCTGCGGGAACTTCTCCTTTTCAGGACACTCACTCTCAACAAACTTTTTCCATCGTTTGGCAGACCCTTCTATGTCCCTGTCCAAGTTCCTGAACTCATCCATATTTGCCATAGCCTATAACAGACATGTTTGTTCCTAGTACTATATACTGTTTTTCAATACTCTACCCTATTCAACTACAAAAGATTTTATTAAGTAGAAATTGCATATAAGACATAGATACCAGCGATTCCATTAAAATTTGTTCCATTAATTGTCATATTTGACCTTTACATATAGTTCTCAGGTAAGGATAGACCTGGTCAGAAATATTCCCTACCCTCCAGAAAATGGAACAGGAAAAAAAAAAAAAAGGAAAAAGAACAGGAAATTTGCATCTCTTACCTTGATCCCTCCCCAGCTGTTGTTGTTCATGAAGTCAACTGGGGAAATAACGTTAGGCACAGCAGGGAAACGTAGGAGGAAATCCAGTTCTACGGGATTCAGTTCCTTATTAGTTGAAAGGATCTGTACAATTACAATGAATATAGCATTACTATTCAAACTTACAGTCAATTTTGGTTAGCTTAGCAGAAAATTAAATAGCTTGTAAAATTTGTAGCCTGTTAAAACATCACACAATAGTCATTTACACTATTAAAATACATTATCTAATAACCCTTCACACTATCAAAATGCATCAAGCAATAACCCTTCAAGAAATAATCCTTTACACTATCAAAATACATCAAGTAATAACCCTTCACACTATCAAAATACATCAAGTAATAACCCTTCACACTATCAAAATAGATCAAGTAATAACCCTTCACACTATCAAAATACATCAAGTAATAAACCTTTACACTATCAAAATAGATCAAGTAATAACCCTTCACACTATCAAAATACATCAAGTAATAACCCTTCACACTATCAAAATACATCAAGTAATAACCTTTCACACTATCAAAATACATCAAGTAATAACCCTTTACACTATCAAAATAGATCAAGTAATAACCCTTCACACTATCAAAATACATTAAGTAATAACCTTTCACACTATCAAAATACATCAAGTAATAACCCTTCACACTATCAAAATACATCAAGTAATAACCCTTCACACTATCAAAATACATCAAGTAATAACCCTTCACACTATCAAAATACATCAAGTAATAACCTTTCACACTATCAAAATACATCAAGTAATAACCCTTTACACTATCAAAATAGATCAAGTAATAACCCTTCACACTATCAAAATACATTAAGTAATAACCTTTCACACTATCAAAATACATCAAGTAATAACCCTTTACACTATCAAAATAGATCAAGTAATAACCCTTCACACTATCAAAATACATCAAGTAATAACCCTTCACACTATCAAAATACATCAAGTAATAACCTTTCACACTATCAAAATACATCAAGTAATAACCCTTTACACTATCAAAATAGATCAAGTAATAACCCTTCACACTATCAAAATACATTAAGTAATAACCTTTCACACTATCAAAATACATCAAGTAATAACCCTTCACACTATCAAAATACATCAAGTAATAACCCTTCACACTATCAAAATACATCAAGTAATAACCCTTCACACTATCAAAATACATCAAGTAATAACCCTTCACACTATCAAAATAGATCAAGTAATAACCCTTCACACTATCAAAATACATCAAGTAATAACCCTTCACACTGTCAAATTGCATCAAGTAAGAACCCTTCACACTATCAAAATACATCAAGTAAGAACCCTTCACACTATCAAAATACATCAAGTAAGAACCCTTCACACTATCAAAATGCATCAAGCAATAACCCTTCAAGAAATAACCCTTTACACTATCAAAATACATCAAGTAATAACCCTTCACACTATCAAAATACATCAAGTAATAACCCTTCACACTGTCAAAATATATGTTACAGCCCTTTACACCATCAGGATATACCATGTAATAGCCTTTACACTGTCAATAAATCCATACAATACTACTAGTAACCTTATATGTTTCTTGTGTCCCCCTTTGATTTTCTGAGATGATTAATTCATCAAACAAATCAACATCATTGGTGTGTTAGTTCCCTCTAGGCAGCTGGCCTAATATGATTGATAAGAAACTCCATAGTAGTCAGACTTTGACACAATATTGATAGCAGGTGTTGACCTATAGTGACCACTGTATAGCTAGAATAGTGAGCTCAGTGGTAAATATATTAACAACAGTAGGTACTGACCTATAGTGACCACTATGTAGCTAGAATAGTGAGCTCAGTGGTAGATACACTAACAACAGTATGTACTGACCTATAGTGACCACTATATAGCTAGAATAGTGAGCCCAGTGGTAAATAGATTAACAACAGTAGGTACTGACCTATAGTGACCACTATATAGCTAGAATAGTGAGCTCAGTTGTAAATACATATACAACAGTAGGTACTGACCTATAGTGACCACTACCTACCTGGAATGCCATTTGGGAAGTGAAGATGATTTTGTCCCTCTCAAACAGACCTCTGGCTGTATACATGAACACAGAGTAGGTTATACAGTCAATCAAGTTATTCACTCTTGCCTTCACTTCCTCTGCTACTTCAGCTTTATCTATGGCCTTCTCAAACACCACAGTGAATGCCTGTATCAATGACAAAAGGATTAGAACCTTGACTGTAAAAGTATAAACAATATTTATATTTATCAAAAGTAATTAATACAAATATATGAAATTAACTCATGTAACAAACTCCAAAGAAGGCATTGGTCTAAGTATGATAAAATAAACCATGTGTACCTTGATAGATAAATTGCATCACTATGGTATACTTAATAGTGAAAGATAATTTCTAAATTGTGTTAACATTGTATTGTTGATTGTGAGATACTGATTATGAAAACATTGTATTGTTGATTGTGAGATACTGATTATGAAAACATTGTATTGTTGATTGTGAGATACTGATTATGAAAACATTGTATTGTTGATTGTGAGATACTGATTATGAAAACATTGTATTGTTGATTGTGAAATACTGATTATGAAATATTGTATTGTTGATTGTGAGATACTGATTATGAAAACATTGTATTGTTTATTCTCGTAGATAAATTTTGTGATGGTTGTATTGTGGATCTTAATAGATAAATTAAATGTCTAACATAGTATCAAATAACTGTCAAGCAAATGATGTGTGGCATTCATGCAATGGTTTGTTTGTTGAATAAGTACTTTACCTTGAGAGAGAATTGATACATAGGGTGAATCTTGTGTAGGTCATTGAGGATGAAATAGAGCAGTGAGGCACGGGCAGCTGCTGGTCTGTAGATTTCACGGGCAATGTTGATTTCGATTTCTGTCTTCTTAGCCTCCTCAGCCTTAACTTCAATCTCTGCTGCAGTTCTCTTTGTTGTCTCCAGATTTTCTACCAGTGCATAATCTCCCAAAAAGTTACCTTCAGCAGCAGACAATCGTGCAAGGAGTGAATCTTCTAACTCCTTCAGGGTGATCTTGAACTGATTTTGTTGGCGAGTGAGGTCTGCTTTCAGTTTCTCAAGGTCAGGTCTTTCCTTGCTGACCACTGCAGCCAGCAACTGATCTTCAAGACCATCCTTAGTCACAGTAAAGTTGATGAGAGTTGCCTGAGCTTGCATCTCTGGCTGGTAATGAGGATTGGCCAGCTTAGTCTGGAGAATTAGACGAAAGTCTTTGTGATACTCCACCTCCTTGTCTCCCATCTTGATGGCTCGTCCTTTTTTGATGGTGTTGCGGCCAATAAGAGGATCAAGGACAGGATCTACATATTCTCCCAAGTTCTCAATCAACACCACATCTCCTGAGGACACTGCCCGTTCTAGGGCATCCAAATATCCCTTCTGTCCTAGCTGAACTATTTTCAGGTCAGCTCCATACTTTGTTTTGATCCACTTGATACCCTGTAGTTGGGGATCTATCATCAGGGGCCAACGTTCACAGTTCGACAATATAGTGGCATTTTCTGTAGACATCTTATCACTGGGAAGACCTTCATTGTTCCATGAGGCAATCTGAGCATCATCTGTCAAAAGTGTCAATGGATCTAATCCTTCTGAGACAGGAATAGGGACTTTCAGTGCATTCAAATATGGCAGCCAGTGGTTATCCATCATATCCACACGGTAGAGTTTGGTAAAGCAGCCTGAATACGACACAAAAGCAGTGATCAATAATACATCTCCAGCAAGGGTCTTCTCTTGCTCTCTGAAGTCTCCAATGGCATCAGCCCAACGTACATTTTCTGAAGCTAAACCACCAACAAGACGATTAGCTAATTCAATAGTCTTTGCTGTCATCTCTGCTTCTTGTTGACACTTCAACTTCTCAGATGTGGCACGTTCAAACTCTGCTGTTAGCTTGCCCAAATCAGCCTCTAGCTGTTGAATCTTGTTGGTAATGACCCTCAGCTTTTCTCTGGCAGCAGACAGTTCAGCATTTGCTTGCTGTAAGGCAAGCCTCTTTGGTTCTACAGTACAAAATACATTGTAATACATAACAATGTTTACTGCCCAGGAACACAGCCCAGCAGCAGCAGCAGATTTTGCCTTGATAAACTCAGGATCAAATTCAGGATCCTTCAGGTATGGATCCACTGCCTTTAGGCAGTTCTCATGGATGTTGTCTTTGTCATAGTTGACCAAGTTGTCAAGGAACTGATCTACCTGTAAAGAGAGACAAAATGTGATGTAAATGTATAGTACTTTCTTGGAACAGATCCACTAATTGTCACTAAGGTAACTGATTTACTAATTACTAGGGGTAACTGATCCACTAATTGTCACTAGGGGTAACTGATTCACTAATCATCACTAGGGGTAACGGATTCACTAATTATCACTAGGGGTAACAGATTCACTAATTATCACTAGGGGTAACGGATTCACTAATTATCACTAGGGGTAACTGATTCACTAATCATCACTAGGGGTAACTGATTCACTAATTGTCACTAGGGGTAACGGATTCACTAATTATCACTAGGGGTAACTGATTCACTAATTATCACTAGGGGTAACAGATTCACTAATTATCACTAGGGGTAACGGATTCACTAATTATCACTAGGGGTAACTGATTCACTAATTATCACTAGGGGTAACGGATTTACTAATTATCACTAGGGGTAACAGATTCACTAATCATCACTAGGGGTAACGGATTCACTAATTATCACTAGGGGTAACTGATTCACTAATTATCACTAGGGGTAACGGATTCACTAATTATCACTAGGGGTAACGGATTCACTAATTATCACTAGGGGTAACTGATTCACTAATTATCACTAGGGGTAACTAATTCATTTACTGTCCCTAAGGTAACTGTTCCATTTGTCGTAACTAGGGTAACTTGATTTATTTATAGCCACTAGGGTCCCTGATACACAGACTGTCATTATCTGGTACACTCACTGACACTTGGTTTGATTGAGGCTTGCTAGGCACAAATAAAAATAGGTTGCCTTACCTTTCCCATCATTTGGGTCTTAGCAGCCTTCCAGCTTCTGTCTTTAGGAATTTTGTTGCCTGGTGATAACAGAACCATGACAGCAGCAGTGACATTGATAACAGAGGGAGGGGGGCTACCAAAAGACTTCAATTCAGTCAAATTCGTCTGAAAAACAGAATATTGGCATTAAGACAAAAAAAAGGATGGTAAACAGGGGTGGGTGGGAATGGATGTAAAGTTATGTTAATTGATGAGTGCAGACAAAAATATCTCCATATCCCTATCTATATAACAAAGTTCACATGTGCTTCAATTCCATCCCAGAAATGTATTTTAGAATATTCATTTCTGAGTTATGTATAACATTACATTACTTTGATAAAAGCTGATTAACTGTGGAACTTTTGCACTTACACAATTTTTTTTCTAGATAACAGTAATGTATTTCAGTTTTACCCCTGCTAATATTCTTTAAATTGTTCTTTATAACAAAGTAAGGAAACTTTATTTTTTCTTTTGGGAGACACCTGCAAATAATGGGAAGGTTGACAGGTATGCATCAATTCTATCTAACCTAAATGAAATTTTCACAAAAAAAAAAGAGAAAAAGAAAAAAAATACTAGCATTTTGAAATATTTGCTTTGTTTTAAGTTTTTTTTATACATTTGTTTAAGTTATCTACTCTAAATACAACTTATTCAAGAAAAAAAGGATTTTTCAGATTTGTTATTTACATCCAAGGAGATGTTTCCTGTTTATCCTGATACAAACCAGGTGCACTGACACACATTTCCATATTTGAGTGAAGTCAACATGAGATAACATGAAATGATGTAAGAATATTTAATAAAGACTCATTAAGCTATTTATATGTTTTGTGCTCAACTTCAGATGTAATGTTATCTGAGGCATTAAAGCTTTTCAGAATCATCAAAACCTAGACAATAAAAGATTGTATGTAGTACATCATAATTACTTGACTATATAGATGTGTACCCTTCTCTGAAACTGTTCTCCAAGACTGTGTAAAATGTAAGATTTAATGGACCATGTTTGAAGTAAAAAATATTTCCCTAGTAATAAATTATGTAAAGCTAAGCTGTATAAGGGGATTACAAACACCCCCCTCTCTTAAGAAGCTTTAGTTTGATTTGTAAAATGATGTTTTATTGTAAGACAGCATATAATATAGACAATACATGAACAACCTGTTTCACTTGTATATAAACAGGCTGAGGGTTATAATAAGATAACCTATGGTGTTGTTTTGTGTTAGCTAAATACAGGGTATATACCTTGTTCAGAGTGTTCAATGCTTCTTTGGCAGCCTCCAGGGCAGGCAAAGCTTTTGCAAGATCACGCTCACAATCCACCTGCTTTTTACCAACTTCTTCATTGATTACAGACACTTTTTTCTCCTCTTCATCAGCGATTGCTTTTTCTTTGGATACCTTCTCTGTCTCTGCACCGACCACTGTAATCAGCTTGTTGGCATCCTCATTCTTTTGGGCCAGTTCTACCTCCTGTGATGCCAACTTTGATTTCAAATCAGCCACCTGCAGATGATAGAGAAGATTTTGAAACAGTGATTGATTGGGGTCACGTCTTTATATCATAGGAGACTATAGCATCTTTTATCTCCTTGGGGTTGTGGTAGGGGGTATTTAACAGGACAAATTAAAAAGTTACATGAGATTTGTTCTCCAAAGGGTGAATGATTATTTTTCTTTTATCCTGCTGACCTTCATGTCATTATACCAATGCTTAGCATTGTTATCACCACATAATTGTGTTAAGAAAGGGGAATCCCCCAGACTCAACCTTAAGGTGAGGAGAGTTTGTGCAGGTAAGACTTCTCAGAATGGTCACTTTTGTTGTATCTTGGAAATAATTGACCATTTGTAACTGGGATGAACAGATCATCTCACTGACAAAACTACCTTATTCTGATGAAAATGTTACCTGTGTAGCTGTACTTCTCAACTTCTCTAAACCATTCTCTAACCGAACAATCTTAGCCTGCAACTCCACGTTCTTCTTGTTCAAAAGGTTGTCATACAGCTTGATCTGCTCCAAGAAACTCTTTGGTGTTGTGTAGTTGTATCGTTTCTCATTGATCAGATATTTGTGGCTGGTTTCATTGACAGACTGATGCACAAAGGCCATGAATCTTGATATGGATTCTCTCATGTCCGACTGAAGAAAGTAATTGAAAATAGTCCTTAGTACTTTTAGCACTAGAGTTAAAATATTATGAAACATTCATTACTCTGAAGATTAAACAAAATGAAAACCATCAGTACTCTACAGTAAATGAAAATTAATTAAATGCTATGAACTTACACTAAGTAGCTCAATTTCTTCCAGGAACCTACTAGACACAGAGATAAGAGCAGTTTCGGGCCATTCGTGAAACCAGTCAATACAGGTACAGTTGGTGACAGCTGGAAATTTCCTTCCTCTGACACGGAGAGTAGAGCCAACAGGAGAAAAACACAGTACTACCTGTACACAAAGATTTATATTACAGTAAACCTGTACACAAAAATTCTTAAGATTGTCATAAAATTTTGTATATCACTTTGTGAATGTCATGTCATACATTACCAGAATACTTTAAACATTTCTTTATACAATCGGCCAGGTTATGGTCTCCATTGGAAAGTTTCAAAAATATTTGAAAAAAACTATGGCTAACTAAGCAAAAAAAATCTGAAAACACTGCACAGATTTGTTTAAGTTATCCAAGGCATATACTCAATACTTCAATAATAATGAGCATCTTGCAGTTATACACATTTTTTCTCCAAGTTTATATTATGAACAATTATGAACACAATACCTTCAACAACCTCCTGACTTTGTCAATGAAGAACTTCCAGCAGTTTTCTCTACTGTCCTCCAGTCCTACACCTTTCACTTCATTTCTGATGCCATTGATGATGTTCTCCAACTCGTCATCTGGGAATAAGTCAGCAATTTCTCCAGAAGCCAACAAATCATTAATGAGTACAAGGAATCTTTCATCTGCCACTTGAGCATCAGTCATGAGGAATACTATGCCCATATTTTTAAGTCCAGCCTTCAGATATAGAGTGGACAATTCAAGTTTTAAGTCAGCAATGCTGTATCCTTTCCTCAGTGTGATCTGGTATACATCCAGACTGCTGATAGAAGCAGCAAGTCGGGAAAGACTTTGCTTTCCACTGCCACCCACACCAATCAGGAGAGCGTTTCCTCTTGGTGATTCCAGAATACGATTGATCCTGCACACGTGCATCATAGCATCCTCAAACAGAACCAGATTCATTGCAGCATTCAATTCATTATAGTTTTCCAGAGCTTCCACTAAGATTTTGTTCAGATCTTCCCAAGATGTAACTGGGTTGTACTTTGGATCTCCAACACCTTGTGAGAAGTGACAGTACATCAACGGTTCTTTGTACAGAACTGCCTCATCAACATCCTGCAATGAAAATACTCCATTTATTGGAATAAATTTTGAAATGATATTTTTCATCATCTAATAGTAAAATAACTTGTTATTGATTAAAAATATCTTTAAAAACCATTACCTCAAAGTTCTTTTTGATAATGTCTTTGACAACTTTGTCATATCCTTCTAGGTCAGCCTGGTCAACAAGTTTATCTTTGTATACTCTTTCTGCTTCATGAAGCCACAGCCGGACCAATTCCACCGGTGTTTTTGCACATTCAGGCAAAGCAAACAGAAGACCCTGCAGAAAATTGACAATAAAAAGGAATTAACAAATCTATTTCAGTTTTTCCAATCTAATAAAAGAATGCCAGAATTTCAATATTTTTCATCAGCACATAAAATAAGAATCCCTCCACAAGAAAATGAAGTCTTGTGAAATGATTATTGCTTATAAATTGATCAAGTCAATGATATGAGTTAAGGGTACAATAAAGGGTCTGATTGCACACAGGGTCAGTAGCACAAAAAAGATGTAGACACCAAGTACAAACATCAAGTGTGAGTCAGGAGTACACACATAGAGTACAAACACCAAGTGTGAGTCAGGAGTACTAACACCAAGTGTGAGTCAGGAGTACAAACACCAAGTGTGAGTCAGGAGTACAAACACCAAGTGTGAGTCAGGAGTATAAATACCAAGTGTGAGTCAGGAGTACAAATACCAAGTGTGAGTCAGTAGTACAAACAGAGTACAAACACCAAGTGTGAGTCAGGAGTACAAATACCAAGTGTGAGTCAGGAGTACTAACACCAAGTGTGAGTCAGGAGTACAAACACCAAGTGTGAGTCAGGAGTACAAACACCAAGTGTGAGTCAGGAGTATAAATATCAGGAATATAAATACCAAGTGTGAGTCAGGAGTACAAATACCAAGTGTGAGTCAGGAGAACAAACAGAGTACAAACACCAAGTGTGAGTCAGGAGTACAAATACCAAGTGTGAGTCAGGAGTACAAATACCAAGTGTGAGTCAGGAGTACAAACAGAGTACAAACACCAAGTGTGAGTCAGGAGTACAAACATAGAGTACAAACACCAAGTGTGAGTCAGGAGTACAAATACCATGTGTGAGTCAGGAGTACAAATACCAAGTGTGAGTCAGGAGTACAAACACCAAGTGTGAGTCAGAGTACAAATACCAAGTGTGAGTCAGGAGTACAAACACCAAGTGTGAGTCAGGAGTACAAATACCAAGTGCGATTCAGGAGTACAAATACCAAGTGTGAGTCAGGAGTACACACATAGAGTAAGGAGTACAAACATAGAGTACAAACACCAAGTGTGAGTCAGGAGTATAAATACCAAGTGTGAGTCAGGAGTACAAATACCAAGTGTGAGTCAGGAGTACAGAGTACAAACACCAAGTGTGACTCAGGAGTACAAACATAGAGTACAAACACCAAGTGTGAATCAGGAGTACACACATAGAGTACAAACACCAAGATTGTGCAGGTTTGATGTAAATGATATATTTGTACAGGTTACTTATAACCCTTCAAATAGTTTCAACTTTTACCTGGAAAATATTGGACAAGTCTCTGAGATTGAAGACATAGTGGAACTTGATGGCAGTGGGCAAGAAGGTGCTGGTGACTTTGGCGTGGAGAGCTAGGGCACCAGTAATAATTGCAGGGACATACTTCTGCACTGCCTGAGCGAAGCTGTTCTGAGCCAAGTGCTGGGACAAGATGCTAGTGTAGATAGTGGTCAAGGCTTCCCCATTCGGGAAATTCATCGCAAACACACAGAAATGTCTCTGAAAACACAAAGCAATGCATAGTTATAAAACATATTCTCAAATGATCATATTTTCAGACCATAAAATGGAACATTAAACATTCCTGAATTTAAGTAATATTACAAGTAGACACATCATTCTTAGAATCAAAAGATAATGAAGAATGAGAGGAATTCCTCTTGTGAGAAATCTGCCCCAGACCATGGTTAGTAAATGCTAACTTTTTCCAAAATGCTTTTAATGAAACATGCACTAATCTGTCAGCAGGAAAAAACTTGACATTATCAAGATATTATTTTTATGGCTTTCAAACAGTAGATTATGAGATGTACCTGTAGACGAGAGTCAATGGTAAAGCTACCCGCAGTGGGATTCATACAGCCAACATATTGGGTGTTGTGGATGTCCTTCAGTGTCAGTTTAGTCCTGTCATACCAATGGCTGTGATCGATGTGTTGCCTCATCAGTGTGTGGGGCTGTACAGTGAAGTACTTGTCCACCTGTCAACAGTATGTTAATAACAAAGTTTTAGTGGAACAACCCAATCACGCCTTGTCAGGCTGAAAATAGAAATCTTGGAATTTCTCACCATAACTTACATTTAACAGATCTGAAAAGACTTTACTATGATTACCTCTGGCATGTTCATGTCATCTACAAAGTAGATGAGCTTGCGTGTGCCTGGAGGTCCAAAGTTTCGCCCAGCTTTTTTCTCTAGTGGCTTCTCAAGGATTGACTGCAACATCTCAGAAGTGGTATAGAAATTGAAGGGCACATTTGCAACCATGTACTCTTCAGAGGCATTGTTTAGCTTGTCAGACATGAGCACGGTTTTGCCTGTTCCAGCATTTCCTACCAACATGACAGGTCGTCTCCTGTCTATCAACATGTCAAGGAAGAACTTGATCCTGGTTGTCTCTGAGGTATGCACCAATGCAGCCTAAAGATAAACAAAAATAACATTTATCAAAATAGCAACATTCATTTATACACTTAAATTTTAGTAATATCAATACACAAGTTTTTGAAGGTACAAGATAAATATGTTACCTGCAATGGTACGTCTGGATCAAGTTCAAACTTTTGTACAAGTTTAGTCCAGGGCTCAAACTTCTTTGATTCATTGTCAATGTAGTAGTCAAACACTGTGCCTTGGATTGGGAATTTCACAGTCTTGAATTCTGTTGTCCACCACTTAGTAAATTCAACTCGATAGTCGACAAGCTTTGGAGATAAAACAATTTGTTCCGTAATGAAACTTTAATAAAGTATGATTAATGCCTTGTGCTTATCAGATCCTCAAATATTAAAATTCTTTGTCTTTATCATCGAGCCTTATTCAAGTAAAATAGAATCAATGACTTTATTTTGAAATACAAGCCTAGCAGATAATGCATTGATGACATAAATTCTAAAATACAGGTCCAGCAGACATATAATTATTTGATATCATGAATTCTAAAATACAGGCATCAGATAACTGCTCATTCTACCTGATCTTGGAAGGTTACTCCGCCGAATGCCCACACACATGCAAACACAAAGTACAGTTCATACAGTTCCTTGGGACAGTCTGGAGGAGTGTTCTCTGGAGTGAGGAAGCATTCCAATAAGTAGCACAACATCTGGATCTGGCACACTTCAGCCACTGGAGTGATCTTCTTGAAGCGGAAGCGCATAGTGTCCAGGCATAACGGTATATACTTTTCAAAGAGAATGGACAAGTTAGCTTTCTCTGACTGTACCTCACGTGTGTCTATCCAGCTCTGTACATACCTGTAAAAACCAAAACAAGCATTTACATCTTAAAAACACATTAAAGGAACAATGGAGTGAAACATGAACACTGAAAACAATATTTAACATGTAATCAAATCTTTTCTCATATACAAGACAGTGAGATCACACATTCTGTCACTGCTGGATTTTTCTCACTCATTGAATCTATCAGGTACCTTAATTTCACATGACGATAAACATTTGACATTACAACCAAAATAATGCCATACCCAACTGCCTTTCTGACATATGACACAATGATGTACGCACCAAGAACTGTCACTCTGAGAATAACTGATACCTCTCTTACAGATGCAAAGACCTCTAAATACCAAATGTGGTCAAAACTCCATGAAAAAGCTATAAACAGTAAAAATGGGCTTGCAGCGCTCACCTGGTAGATATATATATATACTAGCTAAATATCATGCCTCACAGCTTTTAGTTCAAGAAAATAAGTTGTTTAAATGTTTTAACAAATTTTACTGCTGTGACCTGGAATGAAGGTCAGGGTCATTTCTTGTTCTAAACTTTGTCAAGCTTCTCATGCCTCTAGGCCTTTTACTTCATGAGAACAAGTCGTTTAAAGGTTAGGGTAAGAAAATAGGTCCAGGTCATTTTTTTTGGAAACTTTTATGGGTTTCATCCTAGTAATATTCCGGCCAAATATCATGCATCTAAGTCTTTCAGTTCATGAGAAAAAGTAGTTGGAATGTTAGACCAAAGTTGACCCCTGTGACTTTGAATATATGTCAAGGCCATTTAATTTTACAAAGCCCACAATTTGTTGTCATGACAATAAAACCCATTTAGTAATGGCACCCTATAAACCAAATTTGGTCAAAATTGGCAATATCTAAATTTCAATCAGAGGCCACCATTGATCTTAGCATGGTTGTCATGGCAATTGCAGTTTTTGCAATTACCAGTTACCGTTGTTACATACTGAAACCACTTACGGATTCCAGCCAAGATCGGCAGGGTTGATAAAGAGAATACCAGCCCTAGACACAGTAGCTGGAGTGGCAGTCCTCAAATGGGAGATTTCAAACAGCAGTCTCATAGAGTTGGTGAGAGGGATCCGCTCATTACTGGCCAGGGTTAACACCTTGTTGTCATCCATGACAGTGTTAAGGGATTCAATCCACATGGGATCAATATCTCCGTCGAGGACAATCCACTTGGGTCCATCCCCAGTCATGTTGGCAAGGTCACGCATGATCACAGAAAATAGACCTGCCAAAGATTATTTCTATTATAAAATGTTTCCAAAGCAAGACTGAAACCAAGAATTATGTGTAGTTAGATATATTAACTGCCTTACTATGTTAGTAGGATTATTTCTAAGCAAAATACAAGACTTAAAAACATCCCAACTATCTCCAAACAAACAAAAAATTCATCCACATTTGCAAATTAATTTCAATTGATGAAATGGAAACACCATGTAAGTGTTTTTGCCATGTTGTCATGTGAAATTTGGCAAAGTAGAACTTATTTTTTGAGTGATGGATCATAATGCAAAATCTGTAAACTCTCAATCACAGGCAATACAAAAACCCACTGAAGCTGATTTATCTTATTTCCATCAATTAATACTTGCCAGGTGAATAAAATATCTGCGCAATATTTCGATACCAACAACAGCATATTAAAAAAAAATGTGCAAAAATGGAATTGTTGCTGGGGTTTGTACTTACCATCCTTCCACTCTCTGGTGGCTGGGTTAATGATGCCAAACAATTCATTGTTTGTGACTGCCTTGGGATCCAGATCAATGGCCAAAGGCTTTTTGCCCTGGTTTCTATATGTCCTGATGAGTGTACCCCACACTTTACTTTTTCCTACCCCGGCATTTCCAAGGCAGAACACTGAATGACGTACCTCAAACAACTCTTGAAGCTGAACACACTATAAAATCAAGCAAAATAATTCATTATATTTCATCTGTTGTTTCTGACACAATCTTGATTAAGCTTATGATATATAATCTTACTTTGGGAATAAAGAAATCAAGATATCCACAACGGCTTACCTTGAGAATGAAGTTGTCCTCTGGTTGAAGTTTCTGGTCAAGAGTGGCTGTTTTTATTAATTTTTCAAGGTCAAGGTCACGCTTTCGTGGCACATTGAGTGCTGGGAACAAATCTCCAATGAGACCCATGAAGATTGGCAAATCATCTGAGACAATTTTGGGAATGTTGAAATCCCGCAATGCTCTCATCAACACCTTGGTAAAAAGAAACGTAAAAGTGTAGTCTACAGGACAAATCAACACATAAATGTTTACAGACATGAAACTCAACAACTACATTCATGTGGAGCACTTTTGTTTGATTCAATAAATTTTGGTTAAATGATGGATATGTTTATTTCCTCCAATATTTCTATAAAATAATAGCCAATTATTGGAGAATTATCAACAGAATTCTCTTTGCAGTATAATTAAAAAGTTTGATACAAACCTGATCTTCAGGACGGTCAGGGTCACTCCTCTTTAGGGAGCCAGCTACTACAAGGACAGACTTGATGGCACGAAGTCCCCAATCATAGTGGTCCTGTTTGCAAACAAATGTCAAAAATATTACTGCTTTACATATGATTATATAAACAAATAAGAGGCCCACAGGACATGTATGATTCATCTGGTATAAGCAGAATTATTTTCAGAATAATGTCAGTTCCACCAATACCTTTTATGATATCATCAAATAACCATTCTGGTTTATTTACCATATATACCACTTTTTAAACAAGAGGCCCATGGGCCTTAACGGTCATCTGACAAAAAGCAAGCCAAACCTAGAAAGTGGGTTGAGGTCATTCATTTGAACAAACTTGGTAGCCTCTCCTCCAAGCATCTTACAGGCCCAATATCAGCACTCATGGACTTTTGCTTGTTGAGAAGAAGTCGTTTGTATATTTTAACATATTTGACCCCTGTGACCTTGAAAGTGGGTTGAGGTCATTCATTTGAATAAACTTGGTAGCCTTTCCTCCCAGCATGCTACAGACCCAATATCGGCACTCATAGACTTTTGCTTATTGAGATGAAGTCCTTTGTATATTTTAACATATTTGACCCCTGTGACCTTGAAAGTGGGCCAAGGTCATTCATTTGAACAAACTTTGTAGGGCTCCATGCCAGCATGCTATGGGCCAAGTATTAGCCCCCTAGGCCTTCTAGTATTTGAGAAGAAGTTATTTAAAGATTTTGACATATTTGACCCCTGCGACCTTGAAAGTTGTTCAAGGTCGTTCATTTAAATAAACTTGGTAGCCTTTCCTCCCAGCATGCTACAGACCCAATATCGGCACTCATAGACTTTTGCTTATTGAGATGAAGTCCTTTGTATATTTTAACATATTTGACCCCTGTGACCTTGAAAGTGGGCCAAGGTCATTCATTTGAACAAACTTTGTAGGGCTCCATGCCAGCATGCTATGGGCCAAGTATTAGCCCCCTAGGCCTTCTAGTATTTGAGAAGAAGTTATTTAAAGATTTTGACATATTTGACCCCTGTGACCTTGAAAGTTGTTCAAGGTCATTCATTTGAACAAACTTGGTAGTCCTTCATCCCAGCATGTCACAGGCCCAATATCTACACTCTGAGCCTTTTGGTTAATGAGAAGAAGTTGTTTAAAGATTTTAACATATTTGACCCCTATGACCTTGAAAGTGGGTTGAGGTCATTCATTTGAATAAACTTGGTAGCCTTTCCTCCCAGCATGCTACAGACCCAATATCGGCACTCATAGACTTTTGCTTATTGAGATGAAGTCCTTTGTATATTTTAACATATTTGACCCCTGTGACCTTGAAAGTGGGCCAAGGTCATTCATTTGAACAAACTTTGTAGGGCTCCATGCCAGCATGCTATGGGCCAAGTATTAGCCCCCTAGGCCTTCTAGTATTTGAGAAGAAGTTATTTAAAGATTTTGACATATTTGACCCCTGTGACCTTGAAAGTTGTTCAAGGTCATTCATTTAAACAAACTAGATAGCCCTTCATCCCAGCATGCCACAGGCACAATATCAGCAATCTGAGCCTTTTGGTTATTGAGAAGAAGTTGTTTAAAGATTTTAACATATTTGACCCCTATGACCTTTAAAGTGGGTCAAGGTCATTCATTTGAACAAACTTGGTAGTCCTTCATCCCAGCATGTCACAGGCCCAATATCTACACTCTGAGCCTTTTGGTTAATGGGAAGAAGTTGTTTAAAGATTTTAACATATTTGACCCCTGTGACCTTTAAAGTGGGTCAAGGTCATTCATTTGAACAAACTTGGTAGAGCTCCATGCCAGTATCCTCTGTGCCAAGTATTAGCCCCCTAGACCTTCTAGTATTTGAGAAGAAGTCGTTTGAATGAAAAGTTTACGCACGGCGCACGGCGCACGGCGCACGGCGGACGACGACGGACGAAGCATGATGACTATAGGTCATCGGACCCTTCGGGTCAGATGACCTAAAAAGGGAAAAAAATATTGTCATTAGAAGATATTTTTTATTATTGAATGATAATGAGGAAGCACCATAGATATCTTGACATGCTTGATTGATTTACAAGATCAGAGAGTCTTGCTTGTTTCTATCTACTACACCTACAATATAGGAGAGTCTTGCTTGTTTCTATCTACTACACCTACAATATAGGAGAGTCTTGCTTGTTTCTATCTACTACACCTACAATATAGGAGAGTCTTGCTTGTTTCTATCTACTACACCTACAATATAGGAGAGTCTTGCTTGTTTCTATCTACTACACCTACAATATAGGAGAGTCTTGCTTGTTTCTATCTACTACACCTACAATATAGGAGAGTCTTGCTTGTTTCTATCTACTACACCTACAATATAGGAGAGTCTTGCTTGTTTCTATCTACTACACCTACAATATAGGAGAGTCTTGCTTGTTTCTATCTACTACACCTACAATATAGGAGAGTCTTGCTTGTTTCTATCTACTACACCTACAATATAGGAGAGTCTTGCTTGTTTCTATCTACTACACCTACAATATAGGAGAGTCTTGCTTGTTTCTATCTACTACACCTACAATATAGGAGAGTCTTGCTTGTTTCTATCTACTACACCTACAATATAGGAGAGTCTTGCTTGTTTCTATCTACTACACCTACAATATAGGAGAGTCTTGCTTGTTTCTATCTACTACACCTACAATATAGGAGAGTCTTCCTTGGGTTCTATCCTAAACTATCTATACTAAACCTGAAATTTCCTTGTTTCTGTCTGCTATGTTACACAAAGTTCCTTACAAAAACTGTACTCACCTGTTTGGATAGCAGTTCCTTACACAAGCTGTACAAAGTGATGAATTTTCTGGCTAAAAGACGAGCTTCCAGGAAGCCTTCAGCCACCAACATGATTTCACAAATGAGCTCAAAATCTGGCACCACCATAGCACATGGTCTGTAAATTATGAAGTATTTTGAGTAAAAATTTTGTTACTTCAAAAGTTCAACCAATCAATTCTAAACATTGACAGGTATGACCTGGTTAAAAAGTAAACGTCATTTCTTTTTTTCTTGAAATTTGTTCGGCTTTGACCTTGTAACACCTTTCCAACAAATATCCTGGACTTTTGGCCTACCTATCATGACATCTAGTCTGTTGATTATTGGGAAGAAGATGTTTAAATGGAAAAGTTGATGCTGGGCAGACAACAGATATTGCGCCACTGCATAAGCTCAAGTTTAATGTCGGTGACAATTTTTATAAAACATTAGAAATTTGCCTGTGAAAAACTAGAATTCATAAATTTGATGAAAATTGATATTTACTGCAGTGATGATATATGAATTATTTTTGACCTATCAGAGTGGTGCTTCCTAGTCACTGTAATGAAATTTTCCTGTTCTTTTAGAAATATGTAATAAAAAGAAAATTTAATGTTTTTAAATATCACAAAGATTTCACTGATAAGACAAAACACATCTGTATTTTCATGTGTTCTTTGCACATCTGAAAAATATAGATATTCTGTCATATTTATGAAATACATATATGACACCAAATGGAAAATCATAAGATAACCTCTTTATATACATTACATCCAACACATATTTATATGCTGCATCTTGTATATCATGTGGTCTTTGTTTTCAGTTTTACTTAGAGTTCACCAATTATACCAACTAGAAAGGGTTGACACAAACAGGAATTATTGTCAATTTGTAATAAACATTGTGTTAGATTGTTTTTCAGCAAACCCCTAAACCAGAACTACTACAAACAATTAACAGACAGTTGATCAGGGACCTACATGTCACTCAACTTGGTATAGAATATAAAACTGCTAAAGCATTATTTGTTATAATTATTTCTGTAATGTTGACCTGCCCTTCATGTAAGGCTGCGAGAATAGTTACCACATAAATAAAAAGGTTCGATCAGAAAAATATCCAATAAAACATGTGTTCAGTTACAACATTGAAGTTAGACCAAACAACAAGAAAAAAGCAAAGTTCTCTTACCTGAACAGAGCTTTGAGGTTTTCTGGGAGTTCAGTCCGACCTGCATAACCAGGGTTCATGGTGATAAAAAGGCCGACAGTGGGTAGAAGCTTGATGGTTTCTCCAAGGAAGTTGAAAATTTGTTTTTTGTCGCGAATGGCATCCTGGATACATTTCACTTGAACAGCTACGACAGACAACACTTCCACTGCTATACGGTTGAACTCATCAAAGCAGCCCCAAGCTCCAGACTGAGCCAGTCCTTTGTAAATGTTTCCAATTGACTGAAAAATTGAGATAGATATAAATAGAATTCATTTACTTTACAACAAATGCGAATCAAGTTTTCCCAACAAGTATTAATCACTCTCGTTGGTGTGGATGGGAATTGGAGTGCGTGCAGAAAACCCACAGTGTGACAGGCAGGTGACCCATACCTTTTCATATCCATTCCACCTGAAATTTCTCCACCCCAGACATATTTTTTGTTATGTGTGTTTCATATGATTTAACCAGGGGCAATAGAACAAAAATGGTAGAAAAAGTTACTTATTAAGAAATAGGGTTATGCTTCACTTTACCATTGAGATCATTGTATGAGAATGCATTTCAACACTGATAACTTTGCCAACAACAACACTTCTGTCAAATCTTCTCTATCTTATTTGTGGTAAAATAATCTAGAGACAATCATTTGCTAATAATTGAATACCCACCATGGAGCAGCACATTAAGTTACTAGAGCTATCAACCTCAGTGACTTTGGAATTTCAGGTGATGGTCACTCTTGAATCAAGATAACATACAAATATGTTTGGATAAACTTCAGACCACAATTTATTGTGAATTACATTCTTATAAAACATAAGCATAAAAATTAAACAGTATAATTATTTCTTGTAGTTAAAATTTGAAGGAATGGTCCTCCTGCTAAAATATATAAATTAGGATTGCCTTCCCCTGTAATGTTAATATTTGATTGAAATATGTTCAGGAATAAGGAAGCAGAAACATTATAAAGTTGTAAGAACAAGCTTCTACATGGCAGACAGTGATGACATTAATTTAGACTCTGTTGGTCAGATAGTGTAAAGATGACCAAAAGCAACATACCTTGTAGTCCATCTGTTCTGAACAATTGAAGACGTACACCATTACACCAAGAGCTCTGCCCAAATCTTTGGTAGTTTCAGTCTTCCCTGTTCCAGCAGGACCAGCAGGGGCACCACTCATGATCAAGTGTAGTGACTGAGTCAGGGTTATGTAGCATCTGTAAATGCATAACACTTACATACAGTTTTTAACTCTCAGGTGAAGTGCAAATCTCTCAGGTTTAGTGTAAAACACACCGGTATAGTGTATCACAGGTATAGTGTAAAACTTTCAGGTACAGTGTAAAACTCTCAGGAACAGTGTCAAATTCTCAGGTATAGTGTAAAACTCACATGTATAGTATAAAACTAATATGTATAGTGTAAAACTCACATGTATAGTGTAAAACTGACAGGTCTAGTGTAAAACTCACAGGTACAGTTTTTAACTCTCAGGTTCAGTGTAAAACTTTCAGGTATAGAGTTAAATTCACAGGTACAGTGTAAAACTTTCAGGTATAGTGTAAAACTCTCATGTATAGTGTAAAACTCACAGGTAAAGTGTAAAACTTTCAGGTACAGTGTTTAACTCACAGGTACAGTGTAAAACTTTCAAGTATAGTGTAAAACTCTCATGTATAGTGTAAAGCTCACAGGTATTGTGTAAAACTTTCAGGTATAGTGTAAAACTCTTATGTATAGTGTAAAACTCACAGGTATTGTGTAAAACTCATAGGTATAGTGTAAAACTTTCAGGTATAGTATCAAACTTTCAGGTATAGAGTAAAAATTTCAGGTACAGTGTAAAACTTTCAGGTTTAGTATTAAAATCATAGGTACAGTGTTACACTTTCAGGTATAGAGTTAAACTCACAGGTATAGTATCTAACTCTCAAGTATAGTGTAAAACTCACAGGTACAGTGTAAAACTCACAGTTACAGTGTAAAACTCACAGGTACAGTGTAAAACTTTCAGGTACAGTGTTTAACTCACAGGTACAGTGTAAAACTTTCAAGTATAGTGTAAAACTCTTATGTATAGTGTGAAGCTCACAGGTATAGTGTAAAACTTTCAGGTATAGTGTAAAACTCTCATGTATAGTGTAAAACTCACAGGTATAGTGTAAAACTTTCAGGTATAGTATCAAACTTTCAGGTACAGTGTAAAACTCTCATGTATAGTGTAAAACTCACAGGTAAAGTGTAAAACTTTCAGGTATAGAGTTAAACGTACAGGTACAGTGTAAAACTTTCAGGTATAGTGTAAAACTCTCATGTATAGTGTAAAGCTCACAGGTAAAGTGTAAAACTTTCAGGTATAGTGTAAAACTCTTACATATAGTGTAAAGTTCACAGGTATAGTGTAAAACTTTCAGGTATAGTGTAAAACTCTCATGTATAGTGTAAAATTCACAGGTATAGTGTAAAACTCTCATGTATAGTGTAAAACTCACAGGTATAGTGTAAAACTCATAGGTAAAGTGTAAAACTTTCAGGTATAGTATCAAACTTTCAGGTATAGAGTAAAACTTTCAGGTACAGTGTAAAACTTTCAGGTTTAGTATTAAAATATAAGGTACAGTGTAACACTTTCAGGTATAGAGTTAAACTCACAGGTATAGTATCTAACTCTCAAGTATAGTGTAAAACTCACAGGTACAGTGTAAAACTCACAGTTACAGTGTAAAACTCACAGTTACAGTGTAAAACTCACAGGTACAGTGTAAAACTTTTAGGTACAGTGTTTAACTCACAGGTACAGTGTAAAACTTTCAAGTATAGTGTAAAACTCTCATGTATAGTGTAAAGCTCACAGGTATAGTGTAAAACTCTCATGTATAGTGTAAAACTCTTATGTATAGTGTAAAACTCACAGGTATTGTGTAAAACTCATAGGTATAGTGTAAAACTTTCAGGTATAGAGGTTTAGTATTAAAATCTAAGGTACAGTGTAACACTTTCAGGTATAGAGTTAAACTCACAGGTATAGTATCTAACTCTCAAGTATAGTGTAAAACTCACAGGTACAGTGTAAAACTTTCAGGTACAGTGTAAAACTTTCAGGTTTAGTATTAAAATCTCAGGTATAGTATCTAACTCTCAAGTATAGTGTAAAACTCACAGGTACAGTGTAAAACTCACAGGTACAGTGTAAAACTCACAGTTACAGTGTAAAACTTTCAGGTACAGTGTAAAACTTTCAGGTACAGCGTAAAACTTTCAGGTACAGTGTTAAACTCTAACAACACATCGGTACAACAGTTATATTGTAACAAAGCATTACATCAAACACTAACAACTGTTAGATACAACAGATATTCTACACAATTCTGTTAAATAGAAGATTACCTGTCAGTCAGAGGTGTAATTACAAGTCGTGGAGTGTTGCCCAGGTATTCATGAGAGTAACGGAACTGAGCATCACAGATGTTTGCATAACAGTCCTTGTCATTGTCATCCCATCGGTGTCGGAGCTGGGACAGCCAAGCAAAAGCCTGAGCACTGTCAACTTTGGTTGCTATCAGCTTAGAAATCACATCTCGAGCATGCACGTCAATGGTACAAATGGTCATAATCTTTTGACGGTCACCTTTGGTCAACTGACCAATCAACATACTGATGAGGCTGTTCAGCTGGGCAATCTGAAAATCAATAAAAACAAAGTGAACAAGGGTTCACATACCTATATCTATTGTAACTATTTTAGTACCTTTCTAAGATAAATATAGATTTACACTTCACGATTATATCTATTGTGGCACACATGCTTGATCTCCGACCTTTACCCTTGTGAAGTTCTACAGTCAGCAATACAGGGATGGTATAATTTACAGTAAATGGGGAAAGCCATTTGAAGACAGGGTAGGAATTATATGAGTACTGGTTTGAACTAAATATTTGGAGAAGATTGGGAAGGAACTAATTGTTTGCGAAGATCGGATTGAAACTTTTTGAAGACTGGGTAGGAAATAAATATTTGGAGAAGACTGGATAGGAACTCTCTGAAGACTGGATAGGAACCAACTATTTGGAGAAGACTGGATAGGGAATAACTATTTGGAGAAGACTGGATAGGAACTCTCTGAAGACTGGATGGGAACCAACTATTTGGAGAAGACTGGATAGGGAATAACTATTTGGAGAAGACTGGATAGGAACTCTCTGAAGACTGGATGGGAACCAACTATTTGGAGAAGACTGGATAGGGAATAACTATTTGGAGAAGACTGGATAGGAACCAACTATTTGGAGAAGACTGGGAAGGAACTACATTGGAGAGTAGACAACTTGTTACCTGTTTTTTATTGTAGTCTTTGAGGGCATTTTCGTAACCTTCTTCTAGTCTTCCAAAGGCAATGTTCACCTCAGTGGTCCACCAAATCTGTGTGCCACACAAAGCTACCTGGGCAGGGAAGTCAAACAGCCATTGTTCTCTTGGCTTCTCCTCATATCCTCCAACAGCTTCAGTCATCTCATGTCTCACTGTGCTACACATGGCATGGAGCAGTCTCATCAACCACACCTCCACCTATACATACAATTGAAGTTATATATTTGGTATCAATTTAACGCTTCAATGACTTCGTTGCACTTACATCTTTCTTATCTTTTATTTCAGTCTAAGACTTTATCTCTTCAAACCTTTTTACATTTCATTTGCTCTGTATTGCTGTTATTAAAGTATAATGATAAAACTGAATCCCATCACTCGAAAATTATAGAAGAAAGCAGAACCAAGCATCTCCCTGCAAATTATACACAATATAAAATATAAAGCAACATCAATACGATACTTGACTCAATTATTATATAAGGTCTGATGCAGTGTATACACCACTTTGTTGTTGGTAAGACTGACCTGTCCACTGAGGTCACACTCCTTATCTAGCTCCACGCTCTCACCATCTTTACTCCACATCAGTGTGGCTACCTTAGTATCATTACCCTGATCATCTTGGACAAGTTTCAGCTTGGCCATGCTGTCAAATAACTTGGTCAAATGACGTTGTACCTGATAAAAAACATCAGTGTATTGTCAAGCATTCTTTCTGAAGTTAGTAAAACTATCATGCTACGAAACAGAGTTTTCATTATCTGCTATCATTCTAAAACACAATTTCAACTAGCAAAACTTTTATCTGTTACTATAGTGGGTTTTTTCCCCAATAGAACTCCATTTTCAAGCAGTGAAATATGTCACAGAGTTTTTGTTTATTCATAACATCAAAGCAAAGGCACGTAGTAAATAATTCAGTATATGGTCGCTTCATGATTTCTGTTGTGTAGTACAGTTTCCTAGTTCAGTATCTCCTGGTTGGTCAGTTTATATGGGTAGTAAGAAGAGGAAAAAAACTTACTGCTGTTGGATTGTTGCCATTAGAGAGGATGTCTAACAAATCTGCAGAGGAGACAAAGTAAAACCTTGGGAAAGCAAGACGCTTGGTTTCCAAGTACTCAGCCAAAGCCTTTTCACATAGAGTCAGGGAACCCTGCAAGGCCTCCAAGCGTTCATATAGGTTCGGCTGGTTAGTTGCCTCCACCACGTTCTTTGTTTTCTCCATCTCTGACACCAATTCCTGAAATCATAAAATTCAACAGCAAGTGTTGAAATATGTTAACAAGCAATGGAATTATTTCGGTAGTCTAAGACATTTAAATTCGATTAATATAACACAGCTCGGATTACAGAATTTTATAACATCACCAACCTTGAAATCATTGTCAATTCCATCAAATCTCTTGGAGTCTTCTGGTAGCTGAGCTCGAATATCTTCAGAGCCAATGAAAATACTCTCCAAATGCGACCATGTACGCTGAACTTCCATCCAAATGGAAATGACTTGATCAGCAGTTGACAGTTTCTTCTGCCAGCTTGACACCTCTTGAAGGAAGTGAGCAATATACTTGGAAGACAACATGTTTTGTAGTTGTACCTGTCAAAGCAATACACAGAATTCATAGAAAGTGTTAACATTTCAATTTCAACAGATTCAATATATGTTTGGTATTGCATTCCAGCTTGAATTTTTTTCTGTTTTTGTCAAGTATGCATACAAAATGTAATGATGTTATGTAATGTTATGATTATATAAAATCTGTAATGATGTTATGATCATGATTATGATTGTAGCAAAAACTGTAATGATGTTATGCTATGATTATACAAAATCTGTAATGATGTTATGTAATGACTACATAAAATCTGTAATGATGTTATGTAATGACTATATAAAATCTGTAATGATGTTATGTAATGACTTTATAAAATCTGTAATGATGTTATGTAATGACTTTATAAAATCTGTAATGATGTTATGTAATGACTTTATAAAATCTGTAATGATGTTAGGTAATGACTATATAAAATCTGTAATGATGTTATGTAATGACTATACAAAATCTGTAATGATGTTATGTAATGACTATATAAAATCTGTAATGATTATATAAAATCTGTAATGATGTTATGTAATGACTACATAAAATCTGTAATGATGTTATGTAATGACTATATAAAATCTGTAATGATTATATAAAATCTGTAATGATGTTATGTAATGACTATATAAAATCTGTAATGATGTTATGTTATGACTATATAAAATCTGTAATGATGTTATGTAATGACTATATAAAATCTGTAATGATGTTATGTAATGACTACATAAAATCTGTAATGATTATATAAAATCTGTAATGATGTTATGTAATGACTACATAAAATCTGTAATGATGTTATGTAATGACTATATAAAATCTGTAATGATGTTATGTAATGACTATATAAAATCTGTAATGATGTTATGTTATGACTATATAAAATCTGTAATGATGTTATGTTATGACTATATAAAATCTGTAATGATGTTATGTTAAGACTATATAAAATCTGTAATGATGTTATGTAATGACTACATAAAATCTGTAATGATGTTATGTAATGACTACATAAAATCTGTAATGATGTTATGTAATGACTACATAAAATCTGTAATGATGTTATGTAATGACTATATAAAATCTGTAATGATGTTATGTAATGACTATGTAAAATCTGTAATAACTATATAAAATCTGTAATGATGTTATGTAATGACTATATAAAATCTGTAATAACTATATAAAATCTGTAATGATGTTATGTAATGACTATATAAAATCTGTAATGATGTTATGTAATGACTATATAAATTCTGTAATGATGTTATGTAATGACTATATAAAATCTGTAATGATGTTATGTAATGACTACATAAAATCTGTAATGATGTTATGTAATGACTACATAAAATCTGTAATGATGTTATGTAATGACTATGTAAAATCTGTAATGATGTTATGTAATGACTATATAAAATCTGTAATGATGTTATGTAATGACTATATAAAATCTGTAATAACTATATAAAATCTGTAATGATGTTATGTAATGACTACATAAAATCTGTAATAACTATATAAAATCTGTAATGATGTTATGTAATGACTATATAAAATCTGTAATGATGTTATGTAATGACTATATAAAATCTGTAATGATGTTATGTAATGACTATATAAAATCTGTAATAACTATATAAAATCTGTAATGATGTTATGTAATGACTATATAAAATCTGTAATGATGTTATGTAATGACTATATAAAATCTGTAATGATGTTATGTTATGACTATATAAAATCTGTAATGATGTTATGTTAAGACTATATAAAATCTGTAATGATGTTATGTAATGACTACATAAAATCTGTAATGATGTTATGTAATGACTACATAAAATCTGTAATGATGTTATGTAATGACTATATAAAATCTGTAATGATGTTATGTAATGACTATATAAAATCTGTAATAACTATATAAAATCTGTAATGATGTTATGTAATGACTATATAAAATCTGTAATGATGTTATGTAATGACTATATAAAATCTGTAATGATGTTATGTAATGACTATATAAAATCTGTAATGATGTTATGTTATGACTATATAAAATCTGTAATGATGTTATGTAATGACTACATAAAATCTGTAATGATGTTATGTAATGACTATGTAAAATCTGTAATGATGTTATGTAATGACTACATAAAATCTGTAATGATGTTATGTAATGACTATGTAAAATCTGTAATGATGTTATGTAATGACTATGTAAAATCTGTAATGATGTTATGTAATGACTACATAAAATCTGTAATGATGTTATGTAATGACTATATAAAATCTGTAATGATGTTATGTTATGACTATATAAAATCTGTAATGATGTTATGTAATGACTACATAAAATCTGTAATGATGTTATGTAATGACTACATAAAATCTGTAATGATGTTATGTAATGACTATGTAAAATCTGTAATGATGTTATGTAATGACTACATAAAATCTGTAATGATGTTATGTAATGACTATATAAAATCTGTAATGATGTTATGTAATGACTATGTAAAATCTGTAAAATTTGTATAATATCATGACTGTATAAAAACTTAACATTGTGTGATGTGACTACCTGATTGTCCTCTAGGGTTTCAATGAGCTCCTCACTGGTCTTGAGCATAGTTATTTTTGTACGTGTGTGTTGCTCATGGTCAAACTCCATCGTTGTCCAGGTAGTGTCAAGTTCCTTCAGCACCTTCTCCATGCTCATTTCCTTCACTGCTTTGTCTACAATGCCACGTACTTCATCCTCAAAGTTGTGCAAGTTAAGTAGCAGCAAGTCCGCCAATGTGGTACTCTCATCCATAACAAAACGTACCTTTAAAAGTATATTTTAGTCTTCAATACAGATTTGTATTACAGGTGAGATGACAGATACAATGAGTGACTATTAACCTATTATTATTATTGTTATTCATTATTACCTTAGTTTGTATTTATTTTTTTTAGTAAAAGTCTCTAACAGCAAATTTTAGCAATGTGTATCAAGTGAATATTGACTTCAATTAAGATCATACCAATCTAAAAATAATGTTACTTTTCGTATGTATGACATTAAAAAAAAGAATACTCTAAAACTAGGCTGGCTTTTGGGGTCGAGTGCAAATTTCTGTGAATGAAAAATTGAGGTTCAGCCAATAATTCACAGAAGCAGAAAGACCTGTGGAAATACCAACTCTATTCACAGACAGGCACTGCAGGAAAAACACATCCAGAAAATTGTGCATGGTGTAATATTTCCTAAATTATGCGCTATGCAGGAGTCAAAGCTTTAAAGAAACATTGATAGACAGTTATGTGGTGAACATTGAATGCAGCATCACAGCAAGATGTCTAGAAATTCCTAGTACAAGATACAAATATCATACACAGTCCATCCAGATAGGCACATTTGTCAACTGATAACTGAAGATGAACCTTGATATTCAGTGCTGAAATAGGTAACTCAGTATTGATTGATGAAGGTAGTAATGAAGAAAAGAACCGGACTTATTACAATTGAAGGTGATATTTTGATATTTACTACTGAAGGTTAATAATTTATACTTCTGAAGATGGTAAATAATGATTTAGACGGCAGTAACTTGATTTATTACAATTGAAGGTAATATTTTGATAGGCACTACTGAAGGTGATAACTTGATATTCACATCTGAAGGTGATATTTTGATAGGCACAATTGAAGGTGGTAATTAGATTTTCAATACTGAGATCAGTAACTAAATATTTATCATGGAAGGTAATAACTTCATGGTAACCATGGAAGGTAATAACTTCATGGTAACCATGGAAGGTAATAACTTCATGGCAACCATGGAAGGTAATAACTTCATGGCAACCATGGAAGGTAATAACTTCATGGCAACCATGGAAGGTAATAACTTCATGGCAACCATGGAAGGTAATAACTTCATGGCAACCATGGAAGGTAATAACTTCATGGTAACCATGGAAGGTAATAACTTCATGGTAACTATGGAAGATGGTTACTTGATTTCTTGTACTTTAACTAATTTCTCAATTCTTCACATTGTTTCTTCTTACTAAAGATGCTGATTTCTTGCCTCTTCAGGAAATTGCTTGATTTTTTCATTACTGAATGGTGGGTGATAAAGTGATGAAGATTGTAACTTGATATCTGAAGATGATTCAATTTGACTTTCACTCAGAAAACATTTTTACATCCAAATTTTGATAAAGAAGTGAACTCATAATGCAGATTGATTTACAAGGTAACCGGTAAATAACACAAAAAATAAACAATATACCATGGTCATGCATTGTCCAACGATCCAACAAAAATAAACATCAGAAAAATTGTTTAATATACTTGCAGCCCCAACGTACATTTTCAGTCTGGAATCAATATTTTGATGAAAACAATACATAATAATGTGAAGGTTATTTTTTATATCTTTAATTAAAAATGGATGAATTTTATTTCTTGAGTTGACATCAGTTTACAAATACATATGCAACTAATCTAACATTTAGGGGAAAGAATAGGTCTAACAAACATTCAATATTGATGAAAAAAACAACAAGCAGGTGAGAAAAGACACTAGGTTTAACAAGTACTTAATATAACTGTTTACTTGACCACTGGAACAGAAACAAGCAGGTGAGAAAAGACACTAGGTTTAACAAGTACTTAATATAACTGTTTACTTGACCACTGGAACAGAAACAAGCAGGTGAGAAAAGACACTAGGTTTAACAAGTACTTAATATAACTGTTTACTTGACCACTGGAACAGAAACAAGCAGGTGAGAAAAGACACTAGGTTTAACAAGTACTTAATATAACTGTTTACTTGACCACTGGAACAGAAACAAGCAGGTGAGAAAAGACACTAGGTTTAACAAGTACTTAATATTACTGTTTACTTGACCACTGGAACAGAAACAAGCAGGTGAGAAAAGACACTAGGTTTAACAAGTACTTAATATAACTGTTTACTTGACCACTGGAACAGAAACAAGCAGGTGAGAAAAAGACACTAGGTCTAACAAGTACTTAATATAACTGTTTACTTGACCACTGGAACAGAAACAAGCAGGTGAGAAAAAGACACTAGGTCTAACAAGTACTTAATTTAGCTGTTCACCTTACCAATATTTTACGTACCTTTGTTGCTGCCATAAGTTGCTGCCAATGTCTGTCTCGGATTGCTGGGTTCTGGAGTTCACTTACAGCCCTCAATGAGGTCAGCATATTCTTGACTGTATTTTCCAGTCCCAGATAGGAGTCCCAAGCCCTCATTTCCTTATCTAGAGTACGGATGTCCTTGGCAAATTTCTTGCTGTCCATGTCCATCTGGTCAACATTGATGTCCTTCCAGGGTGTAGTCTTCCAATCATCAATACTACTGCGAACCATCACAATGTAATCCCAGAGAGTCTTAAGGAGCTTTATCTCCTTACGACACTGCTTCAGTTGTTTAAAGTCAGGTACATTTACTTCAAATAACCCAGCAGAGTCCAACAAGTCACTCATATTTTTTTCCATGGCAGCGATCTCCTCATGGTACTGAAATAGGTATTTAAATAAAGATTATAAAATAGATTTGTTTTTTTAACACTGTTAATTACACCAAATATGGTTATGGCAACAGCATGAACCAAATCAGGATGTGTGGTTGATATCAACCAATTTATCATCAAAATCAAATCTGTTGTTGGTTTGACCTTACACCATAGTTTAAATACACTTGTTAAGGCTATAAAGGGAGTTTATAAGATTCATATTTCAGGATCACAAAAAAATTACTTGAATCAATTTAAAGCTTGTTGACAAACATATCCTTACTTTATCTATGTGTTGGTACGCCTTTTCACAGTCATATCTAAATGGTGGTATGGAACGGAACTTTTCTCTGAACTTGTGCTGGTTCACATCAAATGTTGCAGTTTTCCTACGAATGTTGGCCACTTCTGTGGCTTGTAATGGTGCCACCTGTTGTTTAACAGTGATGCCGATCTTTTTTGTGTTGTTCCACTGTTCTGGCAATTCCTGATAGACAAAGGGAAAAGAACAGCATTTAGAAAATCTTACTTCTTTTCTATCTTTATCAATATATATAATTTACATATGTCATCTCACTACAGTGGGCGGAGGCACAACATCATTACATATGTCAAGTTCAGGTACTTTTGAATATCAACACTGACTTCTTGGAAAATAGCGCTGACTTTTCTTTTTGGCAAACATTAAATCTAACATGAATGAAGTTGGAGGTGGAATTCTTACCTGGACTTGTGTTGGAAGAAGAATTCTTACCTTGAGTTGTATTGGAGGTGGAATTCTTATCTGGAGTTGTAGTCAAACATTAAACTAACATGAATGAAGTTGGAGGTGGAATTCTTACCTTAAGTTATATTGGAGGTGAAATTTTTATCTGGAGTTGTAGTCAAACATGGAATCTAACATGAATGAAGTTGGAGGTGGAATTCTTACCTGGAGTTATGATGGAGGCGGAATTCTTACCTGGAGTTGTATATGAACTTCTTCGGGCATTTCTTGCTCATATGTCTTGAGAAGTTCAATGGTCTGCTTCAGAGGTTCAAACATTTCATCTGTAGTGGCTTGGCGCTCCTTCACAGCAAACAAGTAGCCCATACACTCAACCAGACCGTTGTAATCTCCTTCCTCCACAGGCTTTGTCAAGCCTGTATCTGTTGTCTTGATGAAATCACCCAGCTCACGCAAGCTACAATATACATCTGCCCATTATACAATGAGTTCCAACCTACTTACCATAACTTTAAATTAACATTGGTTTTCAATTTTAAATTTACATTTAAATATACAGGGATCCATATGTGTTTATGTGTTTTTTAAACATTATTTTACAATAAAATGTCACAAATAAAGAAGTGTGTCAAATGAAGATCATATTTTCTAATTATTATCTCTTTCAACCAATTATTACTATTTCAACCCAATTATTACCAACCAATTATTACCTCTTTTAAACCTTTTCCCAAAGATGTTGGATGTTCATCCCACAATTCATAGAAGCAACATATGGTAATCATTCATAATTAAACATTTTCTGTCCACACATGGTCTGTCAGTAAAACATGAGTCTTCCTGACACAGACCTACCTATTGGTCACATGGTCTGTCAGTAAAACATGAGTCTTCCTGACACAGACCTACCTGTTGGTCACATGGTCTGTCAGTAAAACATGAGTCTTCCTGACACAGACCTACCTATTGGTCACATGGTCTGTCAGTAAAACATGAGTCTTCCTGACACAGACCTACCTGTTGGTCACATGGTCTGTCAGTAAAACATGAGTCTTCCTGACACAGACCTACCTGTTGGTCACATGGTCTGTCAGTAAAACATGAGTCTTCCTGACACAGACCTACCTATTGGTCACATGGTCATTCAATATTGTCCATTCTCAGTTCTCTGAGTTTACAGACTTACCTATTGGTCACATGGTCAATGAGGTGCTGTTTGAACATGAAGCTCCATCTCTTGATTGTGTTGAGTAGAGCCTGTTTGAATGGCTTTGAGTTGACTCTAAACCATGTTTCAAATATCATTATTGGTTCTACTGTCTCAGCCTCTTCATATATCTTCTCATATGTATCAATCTGCAGATAAATCAACAAAACATAATTCCTATCTATATCCTCATTTGTGTCAGTCAAAAGATAAATAAATGTAACCTAATTCCTATCTATATCCTCATTTGTGTCAGTCAAAAGATAAATAAATGTAACCTAATTCCTATCTATATCCTCATTTGTGTCAGTCAAAAGATAAATAAATGTAACCTAATTCCTATCTATATCCTCATTTGTGTCAGTCAAAAGATAAATAAATGTAACCTAATTCCTATCTATATCCTCATTTGTGTCAGTCAAAAGATAAATAAATGAGTTTGTTGGATTATTCACACCATGATCGTCACAATACTTTACAATAGTTAATCAACCTAGAATTTCATTTATAACCTGATCACTTACCTGTTCTTTAAATTGCTTGAGAGTTGGAGGACATTCTGGTACACCTAATTCAGCATGAGCTTCAATTTCTTCTGTAGTAAGGACATGGTTGTATAAAAGAAACTGACGCATGAACTCATTTCTGTCATCCGTCCAAAGATAGGAGTAGTTGTCAAAGGAATTCCTGTACTCACAGGCTTTGTTCATAATGTTTGTTATGCGGTCCATCAATTCCTGACGCATTTCTGACAGCTCCTCCATGTCCTCTAGATCAGGCTGGTAGTGTTCCTGTCCACTGTGAGCAGCCAGACGGGGTATGAGAGATGCCTGTTTGTAGATATCTCCAATTAGACCATCAACAAGGTCATAGAAACCATCTGCCACACCATAGTCCAATGAAGGCTGGAAGACCATCTCGGGGGCCTGCAGTTCCAGCATGGCCTCAAACAGAGAGTCAGGGTTGTTTTTGCTGTCTGTATTATCCAACATAAACTTTACACTGCAGTGAATGGTGGCATAAAATCCATCCACAATCATTTCATCCACATAGTCAACATAAGCTTTCCAGATATCTGAAGATGCATCTGCTTTGAAAAACTCCAGATTTTGCTGCAAAAAATTATATCATTATTGAAATTATTCTCATAATAAAAAGTGTCAAGTGCATTCTTTAATTTCATATAACATATAGTGTAAGTGATATACAAACCTAATGAAGGCGACACTTATTGTTAACCATCATTGTTTGCCTACCTTTAGAAGTTCATGTATTTTGTTTCCAACATTTTTAATCTCTGTGTATCGCTTGTTGATACGATCTTTTCTGTCCTCCAAATTGAGCAGAGTCTCATGCTTGTCTTCTTTTCTCTCAAACAGAGGCAGTTTGCTCCAAGTGTTCATTAACTTTTTAATCTCCTCCACATTATCTTTAGCTTTTTGTACTCTAGATTCTAAGTCAATCACATGGTCACGTGTCTTCTCAATGTACTCCCATACACCTAAGGAGAAAAAACATAATCAAGAACTCTCGAAGATTTAGCTACAATTTTGTAACATTTCTTTTTAATGATGCCTACCTGTAATTACATTACCACGTATCTATAGTACATCAGATATAAATTGATTCAGTACTTTAAAAGGCAGTCAACTGCAGTGCTGGGGTTGTGTTCATTGTTTTCAGCAGAATGATATAGGAATACAAAGGTCAGAATGGTGGTCCAGAATACATTTCAGTCTTACAGTTCTACATTTGTATTTAAAGAGGGAAATGCTGCAACGGGTGAGTAGGAGCTCATACATGTATGGCTCCATCACTTGACCAGGAAGGAGCTCATACATGTATGGTTCCATCACTTGACCAGGAAGGAGCTCACATCTACATATGTCTCCATCACTTGACCAGGAAGGAGCTCACATCTACATTTGTCTCCATCACTTGACCAGGAAGGAGCTCATATCTACATTTGTCTCCATCACTTGACCAGGAAGGAGCTCACATCTACATATGTCTCCATCACTTGACCAGGAAGGAGCTCATGTCTACATTTGTCTCCATCACTTGACCAGGAAGGAGCTCATATCTACATTTGTCTCCATCACTTGACCAGGAAGGAGCTCACATCTACATTTGTCTCCATCACTTGACCAGGAAGGAGCTCACATCTACATTTGTCTCCATCACTTGGCCAGGAAGGAGCTCATGTATATGTATGCTTGACCAGGTGATAGACTTTGTGTGGTTTCATTAGATATTGTGAAACCTTGATTAACATTAAAATCTTATGCGGCATAGAACTTGATGTTATGATAATGTGGTGTAAATATCAGTTAAATCTATTTAGAGTTTCATGGTAAATCTTGTACACATGCTTAAATTAGACATAAACAGGTACTCTGATTAGCCAGGTGCTAATTACAATAGATTATACTGTGTGATATCCTTTCCACATCTGTATCGATTTGCATACCTTCCCCATTCCAGTTCAGGGTCTGTTCAGCCTGTTTAAGTTCCTGATCAATGTCCTGGAGCTGGCTCTCTATTAAGGGGAACTCCACCTCTAGAACTGTCTTACGTACTTTGTTGTACAGGTGCACAGTCAGATCTAAGTTAGTTACAAACTTCCAGAGAGTATCGTTCCTTTTGAATATTTCACTGGCACTATCAGGAATTTCCTCTTTTTGTTGGGATTCCAAATACTTCACTTCTCGCAAAACAGCTGTCAGCTGGGGATCAAAGTTTACAGAAACCAACTTAGTTTCTTCATTTCTCATCAGTAATGACTGGCTGAGATTGAAAGAACAGGCTTCACCAACCCCAGCAACCCATTCCTTGTAGATGTCCTCATCCCATCTGTAACAAACAAAAATATGTCTGTATGTAAAGTCCAACATTTGTTAACTGATGTAACTAGAACACTAACCTACAGGTTTCTTTATTACATAACCCTAACCCTAACAAACAAAGATATGTCTGTATGTAAAGTCCAACATTTGTTAACTGATGTAACTAGAACACTAACCTACAGGTTTCTTTATTACATAACCCTAACCCTAACAAACAAAGATATGTCTGTATGTAAAGTCCAACATTTGTTAACTGATGTAACTAGAACACTAACCTACAGGTTTCTTTATTACATAACCCTAACCCTAACAAACAAAGATATGTCTGTATGTAAAGTCCAACATTTGTTAACTGATGTAACTAGAACACTAACCTACAGGTTTCTTTATTACATAACCCTAACCCTAACAAACAAAGATATGTCTGTATGTAAAGTCCAACATTTGTTAACTGATGTAACTAGAACACTAACCTACAGGTTTCTTTATTACATAACCCTAACCCTAACAAACAAAGATATGTCTGTATGTAAAGTCCAACATTTGTTAACTGATGTAACTAGAACACTAACCTACAGGTTTCTTTATTACATAACCCTAACCCTAACAAACAAAGATATGTCTGTATGTAAAGTCCAACATTTGTTAACTGATGTAACTAGAACACTAACCTACAGGTTTCTTTATTACATAACCCTAACCCTAACAAACAAAGATATGTCTGTATGTAAAGTCCAACATTTGTTAACTGATGTAACTAGAACACTAACCTACAGGTTTCTTTATTACCCTAGGCCTGTTCTAATGTTTAAGATGTTCTTTAAACACTTGTATGTTTCAATGTTCTATCAATACATGTAATTGCTCCAAAATTAAGAGACATTGTATATAGCTTGTATGTCACATGAGTCAAAATGCTTCTTGTAACATGTCATACAAATGATTATGTTAAAATAAAGTAAGATAACTTTATTTATATGGTACACATAATGCAAATGTAAATTGTGTATACATTAACTGCTGTCCCAAGCTAAAGCTTCTAACCAAGTTTGAATTAAAAGAAATTACACTCAAGATTTGAATTTTCCTATATAAAATGTAGTAAATTCTATCCCCTCCCCAAGGGGAAATGTGAGACTCTAGGATCATGAAATTTACAATTTTTATAAACCACCATAAGACACCTCTGTCCATAAAGAGTATTCGGTTCTACAGCCCCTGAGGACAGCCGATGTCAGTATGTGCATCTCATTAAACTTTCATCTTAAACTAATAATTCTAACCAGGTCTAAACTATGCGCAAAAAGAAAATAAACAAATACTGTTCAAAAATGTCATTTTCCTATATCAACTATAGAAAATTTTACCCCCTCCCCAAAGGAAAATGTGAGACCCTGGGGTTATGAAATTTATGATTTTGATAAAGCATCTAAAGGCCTTTCCATCAATGATGAGTACTTGATTCCACCATACCTGGGATTCGAGAAGAAGATTTTTGAAGTTTCAATCAATTTTACCATTTCTGGCCCCACCCTTCAGGCCCCTGGGGGTTGGGAACCATATAATTTACAAATTCGGTGCACCTTTAGCCATGGAAGGTTTTTATAAAATGTCATTGAAATCTGTTTGGGAGTTTTCCAGAAAAAGTCGAAAAAGTTAAAAGTTTACATCGCACAACACAGGACAAAAGGGGATCGCAATAGGTCACCCTGATACTCTCAGGTGACCTAAAAATACATTCTGATGTAAATGAGAGAAAGTAAAGATGCATACCCACTTAGCAGCTGTAGCATTTCTTCATATTTAGTGAAGACCAGCTTCGCATCTTCAGACTGCATACATCTGTTATGATGATAGAGGTTTGAAAAACATCATACAAAAAGGAATCTACAGAATGACGAATTCTAATTATTTTACAATTTCTACATCAAGTGACGAGTAAAATTTATACTCTGTGACAAGTTAATAGTCACAATGTTTAAGCACTTATAGGCTACCAGTTAACATAATCATTGAACAGTATTGTCTTGTGACTTTGAAAATTCATAGATTGGAACGTATACTTTGAGTAGAGGAGTTGGTTACTCAATCAAACATGTCTAATAAAATAGCATGGTCAAAAAATATTTCTTTATTCATTTTGTGACCTGATCTGAAGTTTCACCTACTATGCTCCCTAGTATGTTTCTTCTTTATTCTTTTATTTTTCACTTCAATCCAAAACGAAGTGTAAACAAAAACATTCATTGATAAAAAAAATTGATGACACTCACGGATGTTCTAAATGTTTAAAATTGACCATTGGAATTTTGATCCTGTCACGAAGCTCCTGTGCCCATCTCAGACTGCCTGACACTTTGGGCATATTCTTGTGGATAGCAGCTTTGCCTGTACTGTCTTTTATGTCCATCTGTTTGTCATAAATCACTTTCACCTTGTCCAGCTCCTTGTGCATTGTGGCTATAACCATGGGATATTTTTCTTCAAAGTCCTTTTTGATCATCTCTCTCTCCAACAGACTACCCATTATGTCCAGAAGCTTAAAAACAGATCATTTCAAATGTGCACCATATTTTAAGGCCTATAAGCCACAACTTTTTTCCTTATGAGTTGGGTGTGTGGCTTATATGTGGATAAAACAAACAAAAACAGCAGAATAGGGAGGGAAATGTTGTACCAGTGCAAGACGTCATAAACTGTTTACCATGTGTTTCATCATTTTTTTCCCCCTTATCACCCTGATTCAATCATATATACATGTAAGGAACAAATATCTCTGGGGTGGGGAAATTTAGGGCAGGGCAAGGCTGGGCAGGGCAGGGCAGGGAAGGGAAGGGCAGGACAGGGCAGGGCAAGGCAGGGCAGGGTAAGAGGGGTTCACTTCCCCACCCAGGACATATTTTTTTTGTTATTTATGTGTTTAATTTAATTAATAGGGTAATTAGAAAAAAATGGTGAAAAAAAGTGATAAAGAAAAAAAAGTGATAAAGAAAATAGTGTAATATTTCACTTTATCATGGCCATGATGAAGTGAACCTCTGCCCCACCGTAAATGTCCTCACTCAAGATATATTTCTTGTTTTTTGTGTGTTTATAAGATTTAAAAAGGGTGATTATGAAAAAAATGGTAAAAATAGGTAATTAGTAAGAAATTAGTGTAATGGTTCACCTTAACATGGCCATGATGAATTGCACCATAATGGTAAAATTAACCCCAGTTCACTTTACCATGAGCTTCATTTTATCATACTACACTTGTATAACTATTGTAACATCAATTATGTACTGCTACTATCACCTGAAGATCTAATATTATGGCAGTGCTAGTGCAAAATGTAACATCTCCTTTTGTCAAATATAAATTCAATTTCCTTGTATCTCCTCAATTTCAACATTATATATATATATATCTTACATATCAACCCTGTAGTAAGAAATTACATCTTGATGTAGATCCTGTTTGTTTGACTGTTGATATATGAATAGAGCTTGGTATCATCCTTGAACAAATTTATGCAACACTCTATAAGCTTTGAAGTAAAAAAGAAGTTACAGGAAATTGAAAAATTTGATAACAGTAAAAAGAGAAATGAAAAAATATCTTCAATAAGAAATGGCAAAAATAATGCACTAACCTAATATATCAAAACGTTTTGTGGAGTTGAGTGGAATTGTTCCGAAGTTGTAGCCCAGAATGAAAAGTTAACACTAATTTAATTTTTTACTGTTTCCATGGTAACAGAAAAAAAAATTGAAAACTTAAGTGTTGTCAATAGCAAAATGCACAACAAGGGCACTAACTTAATAATTACTTTAAGTTTTGTTCAGTTGAGTTGAACGGTTTTGAAGTTCAAGCCTGGAAAAACCCTTGGATGGACAGAGTCCAAATTAATATCCCCAACAAAAGCATTTCCTGGGGGATAAAAAGATGTCTTCCTTGGTGAGTGAGATATTGTATTGGTGAATCACTTTTTACCATTGACACAAATGGCAGACAGAATGTTTCCTATTTTAACAGCAATCTGGGTACACATTCAAACCATCAAACTCCTCTTATTCCACTCATGTCTATTTACTCAAGCTCTCGTACCAGCCCTACTAGAAATTGGAAAGGGATAAGTAGTATATATAATCAAAATCAGGAAATGTCTTTAATTATCCATTTGTATTGCAATAGGGATGCTGGCCTTCTGATCAGAATAGTTGTTGAAAACCTACCTTAAATTGTGCCTCCAGGCCTGAACAGTCATCAAATCCTTGGCAGATAATGGTAGCAAGTCGTCTATCAAAGTCAAAAACCTTCTCCAAAAAAGTGTTGTAATCATCTTGGAACTCCTGTCAAACCAAGAAGATTTCATTGATTGAAATTTGAAAGCCAAGCAAAGATTTTTAAATAAGAATTCTGCCAAATTGTAAGTTTTCCCAATCCCAATTTCACTCACTATAATTTTCAAAGTTCTTGAAAATTCTCATAATTCATCACAATTTCATGTATTACATCTCAAGAATGGACCATATCAATTAATTGAAATACCTTTTTTTGTCTTGAATTAAGATGCAATATATCCCTTAGATCTAAGAAAGAATTTTGGAGGAATTACTTTCTTGCCAACTTTCCAAGTCCATAAAAGATTCATGGTTTTTTGTTTGCATTAAGTTACATTTTCAATGGACCATATCCTTATGCTAAATTATGGTTTTAGTAAAAGATCAGTGAAGTAAAAATATCTGCTCACATTGCTTGCTGGATCCAGACAGTCATAGTTCTTCTCTGTAAACACCTTGTATTGGGCATTGAACTCTTCAAACAGCTGGACAACTTGTTGACTGAGCATTTTACCCTTTATTCCACCTAATTCTATCTTCTCCAGCTTCATAAATTCAAGAGCAGTCTCCATCAACTCCTTGAAATTGAAAAAGGGGGAAGGAAATATAAACTAATTCCACAAAGCTCACTTAATAAGGAGGCAAATAGTAAACACAGCAATATTAACCAGACTTATTCTAAGATACTTGTAAGTAAAATCTTTAATGCATGTCACATCATATAACTCGCACAGTTATATCTGTAAGAACAATTACATGCCAAAACAAAGTTACAGAATGCTATATATTACAAATATTGGTATATTCTCAAGTTATTCTGCAGATAAGTAGAAACTGAGATCGTTTTGTAGAGAGATATTCAATTTTGTATAGTGGGTACCAAATATGTTCTGACCAAAAGATGTATATTTGAAAGTGTCACTATAACTTGATTACCTTCACAGTTTCAACTCTCTCAAGAAATTTGTCATATCTTGCAAACACAAGTTTTGGAGCGAATTCCCATAGTCTTGGTTCAGTTCCCTCTGGAAAGTAGCTCTTCAGTTTGTTCTTGTGGTCCTCATAGGTGGCCTTGAATGCATTAAGAACATCACAAGCTTTGCGTACTTTTTCTATGGTTTCCTCCAGCTCCCCCTTGAAAATCTCTGTTGGTTCCAAGTAATTTGATGCCTACAAATTAAAGAAAATAGATCAATTATTTTGATCACTGTAACAACAAATTAATGGGGGCATATTGAGACTTTTATTAGTTAGCATATACCACTGACAAAGTATACATTTATAGCTTATTGGCATACTGGTGTTTTTTCTGTTATATTGTTAGTCATCAAAAGGCATTGAAAACTGTAACTAAATCATGAAATGAAAATAAGGGATTTATGTGTTTACACAAAAGATACTATCCTTCATTGTTTTTATACTTAAGGTATTAAACCTATTTTTCTGACAGAGTATCTTCTTTTTTGAGAATAAAACCAATGAGATATTAGGGAAGTAAATTTTGTAATATTATTAAACTCTCCCTCAGATTGTCTAATGATTATACACACCATATTGATGGTCATGTTGCACATCTCCTTGAGTAGGACAATGATTCTAGCTGGTGTATTGTAATACTGAGAGTGAGACCACACCAGACAAACAGTCTGCATCATTGGAGCCAAAAGTGGAATACTTTCATCAAATTCAGCCTGTTCATAGTCTTCAAAGTGATGACGAAGTGGTGTCATGTACATATTAATATCTTGGGCTTCGGTGAGGGCTGAAATATAAATCACATAGGCATTCTGAATCAATGAAGTGCTGTGTGATCTTTCAATTTTACAATATTTAAATTTTGTTTGTAAGTTATGTTCAGCATGCAGCGTTTTTTATAACCACCATGATAAGTGATATTTATTTCATACATACATTTTTTAGAAGAATTATAATTGAAAGAAATCAGTCATAACATACCTGCCACAACATCTCTGAAGATGTCTTTAAAGGTAGGAAAATAACTACTTTGAGTGCGCTCCAACAACTCTGCCATCTTTCTGACTTTGGAATCTCGAAGCTATTAAAAAGAGTAGTTCTATTTATGAACATAGGAAAAAAATCAATATAGACACCCATGTATGTGTTGTAGTGGAACTTAACAAAGGAAAGTAAATGTAATATAATTTGCACTGTAGTAGAACTTAATGAAAACACAACATACACAGGTACAATTACAACAGGTAATGCAAATCTGGATTTTACTAATATTTTGGACATTGTAACAGAAATGACAAAGAAAGACAATTATTGACTCATATGCCCTATCCAGACTTCAAACTAATGACCTATGGCCTCAAATTGCCTAGCCAAAAAATTCAACGATGGTCAATTATTACACCATCGAAACATCCTGACACCACTATGACACAGATGGTGTAATGATTAGGCAGTTGTAGAATTTCTTATCTGGGCAATTTGGTGCCATTGAATGTGTTGGAGGCCCATATAGGGCACAAGTGAAAAACTGTCTTCTTTTGTCAGGTATGTGACAATGTCTTATATATATATATAACATCCCCATCCTAATTACCTG
This sequence comes from Ylistrum balloti, assembly GCF_031769215.1. NCBI lineage: Eukaryota > Metazoa > Mollusca > Bivalvia > Pectinida > Pectinidae > Ylistrum > Ylistrum balloti. The sequence goes on from NW_026782490.1 coordinate 112,600, forward strand.
GTCATAGATACATTCCAAGTTGGTAGCTTTGTTTTTCCAAAACTCAATTTCAACAAATGGTGTGGGATGGAGACCTTCAAGGATGGGCTGTGCAGAATCCCTCTTAAGTACATCTCTGATCTGATGAGTCCATTCAATGATCACAGACTCAATGGCGTGTATCAAAGTTCTGTCAAACGAATCCCTAGTTGACAAAAAAAAACACAATTTTTGTGACATCATATTAAGATTATTATGATAATACTTTATTACTTATTATTTTTGTAAAAATGAATACCCTTCCTCATTACCAGTATTTGCCTGCCATTTTTTATTTTACATTTAATCAATTGGATTAAGTCAATTACTTGCAATATTGATTGCATTCAACAAAATTTTTCCACAGCATTTATTTTTTTTTAGCACATTAGATATGCAATACATTACTTTTAATCAACATCTGCATTTCAGGAATTTCTGGGTTTTTAAAGAAATATACATACATATTGTTACCTTTATCAATTCATCAGATTATTTCATATTAATGTTTTACTCAAGTAAACATACTTATCCTCATCCGCCTGTTCCACTCTTTCTGCACCAACTGGTAATGGCAGAAGAGTTTTCCCTTTGGCTTGTCCAGAAACCACATACACATTGCTTTTCAAATTGTGTACATGGCGAGTAACATCGTTTGACACTACTTGGGGCCATTGTTCGTGATTCCTATCATTTGATAGCAGAGGAACTAGCACCTGTCAGAAAAAAGAAATCTTTCCATAACATTTTGATTCTCAAGATTCAAGTTTTTAGTTTCACCCAGACCAACATGCAGTTTTATAGTTGATAACATCAAATCTCTTGTTTATCAGTTTTCATTGAAATCATACAGTTGTAGCTTTTCTTCACTGAGCCATGATCATGAACTTGTCATATATAGCCCCTTATATTTTTCACAGCTGTTAATCTAACTTATGCCCATTTCGTTTTCATCTGTAGTTAGTGTCCACTTAGAACTGACCAGTCTGACAAGTAAATCTATCAACTAGTTTACAAATAAAAATAAGATTATTTATCTCAAAATGTCAGTGAAACTGATTTAGAAACAACTTTATTCAAATCTGAGACTGAAAGTAGTTACTGTAATGCTAGGTAAAAAAAGTTCCAACCTTCATTTAAGTTATATCACATGCAAGAAATGATTTATAATGATAATTAGCATTGCAGTTCAACTTGAAAATTTCTATGCTTTTTCTTATTGTTGCTTTTGAAAAGATTAGTTATGCAATTTTGGAAAAAACCCAGAAGTATCATAAAAGACATGCATGCAAGAACTTTGTATTTTTGTACCAAACAGTTAACACTAGCAAAATAGTAAAGGTAATTTTATACTCCAGTGAATTGTTGATTTTACACTAATTTTCACATAAAATCATTGATTTCTTAAAACCAGAGAGTTGAGACATAATCGGAAACATCTGACTATCTTTTAATGCTATTAATTTTGCCTGATTTTGCTGGATAGTTCATATAGTTCAGTCTTAGCTGACTGACTCTTTGCATAGGTCTATAGCAGCGAGCATGAGAGGTATGGCTGAAGTGAAGTGAACTGTTTATAGGTCATGAACAAGAAATAAGTTCTAGAGAGTTCAATAACAGAGATCTCACAAGAGATCATCACAAAATTCTGAAGGGTTTCCTGTTATCCTAAACATGTTGGCAACCAACTTTCAAAGAAGAAAGTAGAATATACTGTTTGAAACCTGACTTCAGGAGTTGTTCTTCTTCCTCGTTTTTAGTTTGTTTACTAACTTTTTAAGACGGCTTACATACCGCTAGGTAGCCCAAAGGGTTCTCACCATCTATCTGCAATTTTATTTTTGTCTTGGTTGAAGAAGACCACAACCAAGGCAAAAATATAACAGCAGATTGATATATATATGGTAGTCAGAACCCTTCTGACTAACCACTAGGTATCCTTCTCAACCTAGCAGATGAACTAGCTACTGTACACACTCTTGGTGAGATGATGATTCTTAGAGAATTTCTTCAACTGATCATGAGATCGTCTCATCTTGATCAGAAATAATTTGCTGGGTTTTTTTTCCCATTATCATACCAGTTTGCTTCTGATCATGACAGAAGCCCTTCCACTTTACTTTTCCAGATTCCAGTTCTCCTTTATTGTTTTTAATTTTTTCCCAATACATATGTTTTTCTAGTTCTTCTAATTTCAACTCTAAACTTTTTTCAGTAAGTGAACTTTAATCTAAAATCTTAAAAAAAGAGAGTTTGTCAATTAGGCCACAATATCTACAATGTTATTTCTATATCACCTTTGACAAGACATTTGTCTTAAGTTTCTGTTATATGCTCGACTTGTATAAAAGTTAGTCTATCTTTTGATAGAGAAGTATTTTGTTTCAGTATCCACTATTGGCTCGACTTTGAAAAATATACAAGGATGATCTGATCTGTAACCAGGCATCGTTTTTCAAACTTTTGTTTGTAAATAAATGTCTTCTGAAACTTGGAAGTAATGTACCGGTAGTCTGCTTTTTTGAAAAGGATTATTTATCTCAAAGTTAAGTTTCTAAAAATCTGGGTAAAAAGCACCACTAGGAGTCTCTAAGGCCATATAATTAGGTTTTTTTTTATTAAGATTTTAGGTTATTATTGTGAAGAATATTTTGTGTGTTTATTTCTCTGTTCTGTGTTCCAAATACAACATAATATCAGGCAAGTATTTTAGCAGAGTCAGATTTTGCGATACAAGATTTCCAGTTATACACACCTTTGCATATAGTGACACTGTATCACTAGGCCAGCTAGGATAGTTTGTTTCTACTAGGTTCCATTTTGTAATACTGTGTGTTATTGGGGAATTTCATAAAGCTGGTATTGTGTCACAGAGTACTTTGTACCCTGTTTGCAGTCCTATTTAATCATCATGTTGGCAGAAGTGGTTTATTTATGTTAACCAACTTTTGATTGGTTGCCTATTCCGTGTGGACTTTGTTTTGCTTTGTAGGATTTTGAAAGTAGAATATCCTGCTTAGAGATTATTTTGGGTCTATGAAGCCGATAATTTGTCTTTGCTCTCTCTACCTCTAGTCAGCAGCCGATCTTATTCCACATTCTGAGGTGAAGTTAGCCTCCCTACTTCTCAATCTAATCTATTCTACTTAAAATTCTGTTCTGTCCCATCAGCAAAATAACACCTTGATTTCCTCCTTAACTTCTCATTACCCACCCAACATCGGTCTTACATCGTCCCGTCATTGGGATGTTAAATTTATACCCAAGTTTTATCATTTTTCTAGCTTTAGCTGGAATTTCATCACACATTTATAAGCCAGTTGGCATTATTCTGTTACGTACATGTTCATAGTGCTAATTAAAGGGTCCCTATTGACCCCTTTGAGATTGTCTATTTTTAGGGCTTATGAGTATACCAGAGAGATTTTCATTCATTGAACATATCATCATTGTTATCCATATTAAAGTGTTAAACTTAAACGGTTACCTCGTCAACAAATGCAGAGAGTTGATCCAACGGTGCATAAGACAAATCACCATAGATGAAACTTTTCCTATAATCTGCGTCTTTCTGAATGTTTTCACGACCTCTCTTCACGAAGTAGCATGCCTTTGCTTTGGGATTTGATGGCCATTCATACTGGACACTCAAAGCGCCGCTGCCTGATGAAATAACCACCAAAGAAACGAACTCCGGTTTCTCAAAAAATTCAAGTATCATCAACTTTGTTTCCTCTTGACTGTACATCTTTGAAAACTTGTCAGGCTTAACTTTCAGTGTTTTGATGACATAGTCAGCAATGAACTCTACTCGGCTATCGCCGAGTTCCAAGTCAGACGCCATTCTGAGCTTTACAAGTTGCGAAAACTCAGTCTATATGCTTTCAAAATAATCCCGTTTCACTCCTGCATCCCACAGGACGAGATCTTGATGACTGTTTTGCCTAATTCATTCAAATCAAAGAGACTTTCTTCTGTCTTCCCTTCCCTTCTCTCGTTGGTAATGACAGCCGTTGCCAATAGCAGCAATAAACACGAGACGCAGGTATCGTCACTTTCCGCCTTACAAAGCGCTGTACTTCGTGAGTTTCCGTTCACATTAAAAGCGTTAAGCGTATTTACAACCATGATTAAACGAACATTGTCGGAATAACACGGAAACTGTCCTGAATCATCAAAACGTTTGTATCTTCGGATAGTCTCGAACACATTGATAAATCACAAAATATTTCAAAGACAACAACATGGCACTTCGTGGTTTCAGCCGTCTCTTCCAATCATGTGGACAAAAAGTGATTGGTTTTATGGGGATGTTCGGCAGTCTAAGGTAACATTTACTCCATTTTGACCAAAGAATTTATCAGAAATAAAAATTAAATGATAATTTTATTATGATTGTGAGGATCATAGGATGCAGCGAAACATCCTCTTATAATATAAGATTTAAGGTACTTGCTCGGGGTACACTAGTAATTAATTATAAACTACGGAACATCCTTAGATTTGCACAGGAAGTGGAACTCCAACACAATGGTCTACAGGTAAGTCATGAAGTGCTTTGTGGAAATAACCGGACAGAATGGCATATTCACTTTAAAATGATCAATCCATAAAATGCGCGTGTGAAAAAAAAACCAAATATATGTTGTCTAATTTGTTTACAATTCAGTGAACAATACACTGCACATTGTAGTTCAGCGGTCATTTTCAGCAAAATTATGCACAAGAATTTGAAACTATTTTTTGAATGTTCCCACCTGTGTTTTTTGTAACAAAAGGTTTCAATGACATCATTAGCAATATTGAATAAAGGAGCAGTTGAACTGTTTTCATAAAAAGTCAATAACATATTTTGGAAATACAAATCAGCCTGTGAATTAAAAAAGAATACTATTTTTTTCAGTTTTTTGAAAGACCATTCAATGACTTATTTGTAAACCATTGTGCCTGAGTTCAAAGGCACCTCACCAATCAAGGATGTATGTTAATATGGAACAGATCAACCCCAAGAAGAGAGCAGCATATTAACATTATTAATCATTATATTGTCATCAGTCTGTGGTTGATATGTACTGGCAGTATTTTTTATACAATGTATGTAAAATGCTATTCTGTTGTACTATAGTCATCATTGTCATAGGATCAGACACCTTTTCCGCTGGCGGACTAGTGGGTGATACATATATATGTACGTAACTGTTATAATTGTCATTGGACAACAAGTCTTGTATCGATTACGTGATTTCCACACAGTTCATGTAAGTTTTCCAAAGACAAACCCTTATTGTAACAGGATCAAAATTAAGTTATTATATTGAATGTCAAATTCTTTTGGATTTGAAAGATATTTATTTGTCATTTAGTACAATATACTGAATTTGTTGGTTTTTTAATCACTTGTATATTATCAGTAAAACTGGCATTACATTTTTCCTGTCAATGTATCAAGTATAGTGCAAGTATGTTTCTTTGTTTGCACTTTGTACGTATGTGTGCTGTATGTGAGTTGGGGTCAGCTGCGGACTGGACATGTAACACTTGACAGCCTTTGACGAAATTGTTAGATTGGTTGAAAGTTTCTGTCTTGTTGCTTTCTTTTATTTGTCATTAGTACTTTGGTACATTTGAATTCTATCACTCTGAGTGACGGGTGGAATTCTTGTGTTAGTAAGCCTGTCTCTGTATTTTTCTGGCATTTGCATCTGCTATTGTGGTGTCATCTGTGCTGTCGAGTGTAACATTATTGCATGATACAAGTTAATCTTGCTCTCTTTTGATAAAAGTAAAACATCGAACCCAGCGGATTCATTATGATCATACCGCTACATTATGCTCATAAATTTGCAAATTCATAAAAAGATTTGCTTGCCTTCTGTTAAATGTTGAAGAAATTTTTTTTCCCTAAAAACAGTGCCTTAAAAGATTATCTATATGCAGACAAAAAATTAAGTGATCATGATATTCTGAAGATAATGTTATATTTCAGCTACCTGTTGATTTGACTTCCGCAAATATCAATGTTCACCTCTAGGTATTACCTTCACACGTATATCCTACATATATGAAATAGCCTGGGGAAGGAGCTGAACACTAGGAACAAGGAAGTGTAAATGCCATGTCACAATGTGTCACATAGTCATACAGGTTTTACTGATCTTTAGCCTTTAAGCCATATGTCCACTTATTTAACAAGGAAAGGAAGTTGGTAAATATATATATAGATCAGATCAATATATATACAAATTTGATAGTACTACATACAAAAATGTATAAATGCGTAGAATTTTCATATCAGTAATTGACAGAAGATTTGAAATATATATATTCTGGACATAGCTGATTAGTTCACTTGGTGTAGACTAGTACTGCTGATTACTTCACTTGGTGTAGACTAGTACTGCTGATTACTTCACTTAGTGTAGACTAGTACTGCTGATTACTTCACTTAGTGTAGACTAGTACTGCTAATTAGTTCACTTGGTCTAGACTGGTACTGCTGATTACTTCACTTAGTGTAGACTAGTACTGCTGATTAGTTCACTTGGTCTAGACTGGTACTGCTAATTAGTTCACTTGGTCTAGACTGGTACTGCTGATTAGTTCACTTGGTCTAGACTGGTACTGCTGATTAGTTCACTTGGTCTAGACTGGTACTGCTGATTAGTTCACTTGGTCTAGACTGGTACTGCTAATTAGTTCACTTGGTCTAGACTGGTACTGCTGATTAGTTCACTTGGTCTAGACTGGTACTGCTGATTAGTTCACTTGGTCAAGACTGGTACTGCTGATTAGTTCACTTGGTCTAGACTGGTACTGCTAATTAGTTCACTTGGTCTAGACTGGTACTGCTGATTAGTTCACTTGATCTAGACTGGTACTGCTGATTAGTTCACTTGGTCTAGACTGGTACTGCTGATTAGTTCACTTGATCTAGACTGGTACTGCTGATTAGTTCACTTGATCTAGACTGGTACTGCTGATTAGTTCACTTGGTCTAGACTGGTACTGCTGATTAGTTCACTTGATCTAGACTGGTACTGCTGATTAGTTCACTTGGTCTAGACTGGTACTGCTGATTAGTTCACTTGGTCTAGACTGGTACTGCTGATTAGTTCACTTGATCTAGACTGGTACTGCTGATTAGTTCACTTGGTCTAGACTGGTACTGCTAATTAGTTCACTTGGTCTAGACTGGTACTGCTGATTAGTTCACTTGATCTAGACTGGTACTGCTGATTAGTTCACTTGGTCTAGACTGGTACTGCTGATTAGTTCACTTGATGTAGACTGGTACTGCTGATTACTTCTCTTGGTCTAGACTGGTACTGCTGATTAGTTCACTTGGTCTAGACTGTTACTGCTGATTAGTTCACTTGGTCTAGACTGGTACTGCTGATTAGTTCACTTGGTCTAGACTGGTACTGCTGATTAGTTCACTTGGTCTAGATTAGTACTGTGTGCATGAATTCATATGATGGCATATCTGCTAACTTTCCCGATTCAGTGGTGATTTTCCTGATTTTAATTACCCAGCCCTCAGGACTCAGTGTACATGACTGATTGTTTCCTACCTAATCAGGGTACATGACTGACTATTCCCTACCTAACTATTGGTCAGGACGCGGGGTACATGGCTGATTGTTCCCTACCTAAATATTGGTCAGGACTCGGGGTACATGACTGATTGTTCCCTACCTAACTATTGGTCAGGACTCTGGGTACATGACTGATTGTTTCCTACCTAATCAGGGTACATGACTGACTATTCCCTACCTAACTATTGGTCAGGACACGGGGTACATGGCTGATTGTTCCCTACCTAAATATTGGTCAGGACTCTGGGTACATGACTGATTGTTTCCTACCTAATCAGGGTACATGACTGACTATTCCCTACCTAACTATTGGTCAGGACGCGGGGTACATGGCTGATTGTTCCCTACCTAAATATTGGTCAGGACTCGGGGTACATGACTGATTGTTTCCTACCTAATCAGGGTACATGACTGATTGTTCCCTACCTAGTCAATACCTGTAATTTAACCATGCCAGTCAATACCTGTAATTTAACCATGCCAGTCAACACCTGTAATTTAACCATGCCAGTCAACACCTGTAATTTAACCATGCCAGTCAATACCAGTAATTTAACCATGCCTGTAATTTAACCATGCCAGTCAATACCTGTAATTTAACCATGCCAGTAAATACCAGTAATTTAACCATGCCAGTCAACACCTGTAATTTAACCATGCCAGTCAATACCAGTAATTTAACCATGCCTGTAATTGAACCATGCCAGTCGATGCCTGTAATTTAACCATGCCAGTCAACACCTGTAATTTAACCATGCCAGTAAATACCAGTAATTTAACCATGCCAGTCAATACCTGTAATTTAACCATGCCAGTCAATACCAGTAATTTAACCATGCCAGTCAACACCTGTAATTTAACCATGCCAGTCAATACCAGTAATTTAACCATGCCTGTAATTTAACCATGCCAGTCAATACCTGTAATTTAACCATGCCAGTAAATACCAGTAATTTAACCATGCCAGTCAACACCTGTAATTTAACCATGCCAGTCAATACCAGTAATTTAACCATGCCTGTAATTGAACCATGCCAGTCGATGCCTGTAATTTAACCATGCCAGTCAACACCTGTAATTTAACCATGCCAGTAAATACCAGTAATTTAACCATGCCAGTCAATACCTGTAATTTAACCATGCCAGTCAATACCAGTAATTTAACCATGCCAGTCAATACCTGTAATTTAACCATGCCAGTCAATACCAGTAATTTAACCATGCCAGTCAATACCAGTAATTTAACCATGCCAGTCAATACCTGTAATTTAACCATGCCAGTCAATGCCTGTAATTTAACCATGCCTGTAATTGAACCATGCCAGTCGATGCCTAGAATTTAACCATGCCAGTCAATACCTGTAATTTAACCATGCCAGTCAATACCTGTAATTTAACCATGCCAGTCAATGCCTGTAATTTAACCATGCCTGTAATTGAACCATGCCAGTCAATACCTGTAATTTAACCATGCCAGTCAATACCTGTAATTTAACCATGCCATTCCTTAAGTTGGCATTATGAGTTAAAATTCAGATAAAAAAATATTTCACTCACTGAAGAGTTGAATAAGATTTCAAGCATGTTTGGTTCCCCCCCCCCCCCCCCCCCCCAGTAATTTAACCATGCCAGTCAATACCAGTAATTTAACCATGCCAGTCAATACCTGTAATTTAACCATGCCAGTCAATGCCTGTAATTTAACCATGCCTGTAATTGAACCATGCCAGTCGATGCCTGTAATTTAACCATGCCAGTCAATACCTGTAATTTAACCATACCAGTCAATACCTGTAATTTAACCATGCCAGTCAATGCCTGTAATTTAACCATGCCTGTAATTGAACCATGCCAGTCAATACCTGTAATTGAACCATGCCAGTCAATACCTGTAATTGAACCATGCCAGTCAATACCTGTAATTTAACCATGCCATTCCTTAAGTTGGCATTATGAGTTAAAATTCAGATAAAAAAATATTTCACTCAGTGAAGAGTTGAATAAGATTTCAAGCATGTTTGGTTCCCCCCCCCCCCCCCCCCTGAAAACGTGATTATAGCTGAATAGAAAGTAGCTACACTTAAAAAGACGAAAGGATCCAGACCAAATTTCCGTATTTGTATCTGTCTACAATTCTTATCTAAATATATATATAACAGTAAATATTTCAAATAAAATTCAATTATCATGGACCATTTTATCTAGATTAAAACATTTTGAATTTTATGGAAGAATTTTTTTCATTAATGATTGCTTTTGCCTCTTTCAACATTTTAATCAAATAATAGCTTAAAATTTCATGAGATGATTTTATATTACTTTTTCCATATTTCAATTAAACAAATTCTTTTAGAAGCATCATATTTGAAAATAAATATGTTTACTAACAATCAAACAGACATTCATAAATCTTAATATCTGTTATATTGTGCGAGTTCAATGAATACTGATAATTTAAATGAATAAATTCCAACTTGATCCCTACTTGTGAAAAAAAACCCATATTTTTTTCATTGTTATAGTTTAGCAAAGCAGGCACTTTATCAATTCAAAGTTGTCAAGATGTATTTATTAAATATCTATTAATCAATTTTTCCTTTGTGACAAATGTCCTGACATGCAAGGTATCGTGGTAAGTCAAAAATGTTGTTCACACACTTTTCTCTGCATCAGAATTTTGAAAAGTTGGCAGGTATGTGGTGGGGCATTAGGTGCCTATATGTTTTTCTTTCTACTTTTGCTCTTGAGATACTACAAGCCAAGAAGGACTCGCTGAATAAAGAGAAAATAATTTTGGAAATCCATCTGCTCAGATAAAGGGATTCCAAAAACCTGAGTAAAGCTTTGGATACAGGCCTCGGGAAACTTACTTACATGGTATTAGATAAGCAGGAAGTGAATTTGAAGCTATAGATATGTATTTTAAGTTTATATGATATGATGATGTGAGTTTGAACTTGTATATTTATGAGATAAGGACATGGTGTTGATGTGATATGAGTATATAGTGTCTGCCTTAAAAATGCTAATGTTAAGAGAATGAAATGGATTTGGATTATAGAAAACAAAATACTAGGAACCAAGAGCATCTTTGGATGATGGAATTTCAATTTTGTATACATGGAAGGGTTTTTCTTACCAGTTTAATTAAGGTTGGATAAGGAATATTTGTTTGGTTTCATGGTGGTATGAAAGAAAAACTGATTTGCAAGCTGAATGAATGCACATCCATGAATTTCTTAGATTCATTTCAAAAACAAAAATATCACATCAATGAATTTCTTAGATACATTTCAAAAACAAAAATATCACACAAATGAATTTCTTAGATACATTTCAAAAACAAAAATATCACATCAATGAATAGATATGATAATTTAATGAAGAATTATAACAATCACTACACATAACAGCTTGCAGGATATGAGTTGACATTATTTACAGCTAATTTGCAGCATTTTCAGTAATTCAAAATTCATTCATCAGTTGGCCCATCACATTTCAAGCAGAAATCATAGTAACAGACGATGGACAAAGGGGCTCAGTATATATGTGACAAGTGGTTGGTTTACATCATTATTTGGAAAGAGCACTGTTGGATTAAAAGCAGAAGTGATTTGTGACAGTAGTGAGTAGGAAAAGAGTTGCTAGCATTCTTGTGGTCCTGATACAACAGATAAAGTGTTTTTTAGATTCTCATCTAATTCACCATTCAGAAAATCATTGGCAGGCTTCGGAAAGCTAAAGACACCACTGAGATTGAAATCTATTCTGTTATTGGAAGTTGGACATAAAATTTATAAGCAGACTATGTTTTGATCTGGTGTTGTCATATTGCTTTTAGCCCGGAGTTCAAAATGTGTAAAAATATGAAATAACAGATATTTTGCCTCTGTTAGATCTGTTATTTATTCATTGTTTATTGTACATTGTAAGATATTTGAATTTCATGATGTTCACTTTTTTTTTGTTTACATCATTGAATGACAATGTTCAATGCACCAATTGAATTCCTGTCTTTCAAAAAATGAGTTCGACATGTACAAGGTGACATGTTGCAATTGACTCCTCCAATCATTATCAAGTGGGCAGAGATTGATGCATTTTTATTCATGGAGAAAGGAAAAGAAAAAATTGATGAAAGAAAAAATTGCATTTTGTGTTCAAATAATAAAAATTAATTATTGAATCTTATTCAAACTCCAGTTGAAGAAATAAAGCCCAAGTGGCAAATTATAAGGAAAATAAAGATGTTTGTAGTGTTCATCAACCAGTAAGGTTTGAGGTTTATCAGTTGTATTTCTTATATTCATAGATATCTATCACAGACCAACTGCATGAAAGACATTGAGAGACAAGTCAGTAATGAACAAGAACAGATTATATCAACAAATGACCAAGTGAAGAATGCTTTTTCCTGGATTGGCAGTAAGGCTCCTTGTTTTGGTATCAACGGCCACCAAGTTCAAGTTCTACAGCAACCTGATCAGTTTTATGAAACTTTAAAGGTAATCTGATCAATTCTAATTCAACCACCAAACAGAGAAAGAGTCTGATATTAGGAGTCAGTTCTTATTGGAAAGTGGAAATAAATATATCATTATGGTAGTTGTCTAACATCAGGTGTCATTTTGGTAGTTGTCTTACATCAGGTGTCACTATGGTAGTTGTCTCACATCATGTGTCACTATGATAGTTGTCTTACATCAGATAACACTATGATAGTTGTCTCACATCATGTGTCACTATGATAGTTGTCTTACATCAGGTGTCACTATGATAGTTGTCTAATATCAGGTGACACAATGATAGTTGTCTTACATCAGATAACACTATGATAATTGTCTAACATCAGGTGTCACTATGATAGTTGTCTTACATCAGGTGTCACTATGATAGTTGTCTAACATCAGGTGACACAATGATAGTTGTCTTACATCAGGTGTCACTATGGTAGTTGTCTTACATCAGGTGTCACTATGGTAGTTGTCTAACATCAGGTGTCATTTTGGTAGTTGTCTTACATCAGGTGTCACTATGGTAGTTGTCTCACATCATGTGTCACTATGATAGTTGTCTTACATCAGATAACACTATGATAGTTGTCTCACATCATGTGTCACTATGATAGTTGTCTTACATCAGATAACACTATGATAGTTGTCTAACATCAGGTGTCACTATGATAGTTGTCTTACATCAGGTGTCACTTTGATAGTTGTCTTACATCAGGTGTCACTATGGTAGTTGTCTTACATCAGGTGTCACTATGGTAGTTGTCTTACATCAGGTGTCACTCTGATAGTTGTCTTACATCAGGTGTCACTATGATAGTTGTCTTACATCAGATAACACTGATAGTTGTCTAACATCAGGTGTCACATTGGTAGTTGTCTTACATCAGGTGTCACTCAGATAGTTGTCTTACATCAAGTGTCAATATGGTAGTTGTCTAACATCAGGGGTCTCTCTGATAGTTGTCTTACATCAGGTGTCACATTGGTAGTTGTCTTACATCAGGTGTCACTCAGATAGTTGTCTTACATCAAGTGTCACTATGGTAGTTGTCTAACATCAGGTGTCACTCTGATAGTTGTCTAACATTAGGTGTCACTATGGTAGTTGTCTAATATCAGGTGTCACTATGATAGTTGTCTTACATCAGGTGTCAATATGGTAGTTGTCTTACATCATGTGTCACTATGATAGTTGTCTTACATCAGGTGTCACTATGGTAGTTGTTTTACATCAGGTGTCACTATGATAGTTGTCTTACATCAGGGGTCACCCATTTAGGTACAGATTTGTCAAAGCAAAACTGATCTTTCCTGACTATTGATGAGAAATCGTCATTTGATTTTTAAGAGCTTAAAATAAATAGTTGCTATTAAAACTATCTGTGTACCCATTAAATTTGTTACAATCTTGCAGATGAGAGTTAAACAGGCTAAGAAAAGAGTTGTGCTTGCCTCTCTCTACTTGGGGACTGGAGTGTTGGAACAAGAATTGGTATGTACTAAATATGTTTCTCAAACAAAGAAAGCAAGATTTATCATTTTCTAACAAATACATAGCAAGTTTTGATAGCCTGTTGTTGTTTCTCTGTACAGGTAGACAACATATAATCCAGAGGTCTCTCTAGGGTCCAAGAAATATGTAGAAAGTTTTAATAGCCCGTTGTTGTTTCTCCTTACAGGTAGACAACATATAATCCTGAGGTCTCTCTAGGGTCCAAGAAATATGTAGAAAGTTTTAATAGCCCGTTGTTGTTTCTCTGTACAGGTAGACAACATATAATCCGGAGGTCTCTCTAGGGTCCAAGAAATATGTAGAAAGTTTTAATAGCCCGTTGTTGTTTCTCTGTACAGGTAGACAACATATAATCCGGAGGTCTCTCTAGGGTCCAAGAAATATGTAGAAAGTTTTAATAGCCCGTTGTTGTTTCTCTGTACAGGTAGACAACATATAATCCGGAGGTCTCTCTAGGGTCCAAGAAATATGTAGAAAGTTTTAATAGCCCGTTGTTGTTTCTCTGTACAGGTAGACAACATATAATCCGGAGGTCTCTCTAGGGTCCAAGAAATATGTAGAAAGTTTTAATAGCCCGTTGTTGTTTCTCTGTACAGGTAGACAATATACGTGAGGCTTGCCTTCAAGCCAGAAGGAACAAAGATGAGAACTTTGAAGTGCATGTACTATTGGATTTTGTCCGTGGTTCACGAGGACATGACAATTCATCGAGAACAATGCTCACACCACTGTTAAAAGAATTCAAAGGAATGCTTCATGTTCATCTTTTCCATTCACCAAACTTGCGTGGTCTAGTCCGTTCTTTATTGCCACAACGATTTGATGAAATTGTTGGACTGCACCACATGAAGATGTACTTGTTTGATGATAGTTTCATCATCAGTGGGTAAGTTATTTTTATCCTGCCTCCAAACCCCAACTTAGAGGGTGGAGGTTATATGAGAAATATGATGATGGTCTGTCTATGACTATGTGAGGGTAGCATACTAGTCACCCCCATTGTTTGGTATCTTAATTGAGCTTTTTATCCCACTATCATAAGATGCTGTTCTGATAGCCCATGGCTGTGGTCCTTTATTCATTTGTCTGCCTCCCGTCTGTTCTTGTTATTGCCCTTTCGGGAGAAATCCTTCTTAATCCTTTTATGAAAATTAGCCTTGGACCATAATGGTGCCCATTCAACTTTCAGACTAGTCAGAAAAAATAAAATGGCTCAAGAGAGGCATCTTGGTTTTTTAGTGGTCATTTTGACTTGAACATCTTCTCAGCACCCAGATATTGGAGAAGTACTTTTCATGGATGGAATTATCTTCTGGCGCTTTACCAAAATTATGAATATCTTGACCTATGGGTGTAAAATGTACTATAGTTTATATTGGAAGATTACATTTATGAGTATCAATTGTTTAAATTTGGAAATAATCTAAATTACTATTTCTTATGAAGCGCTTGGTAGATAGAAGTTCATTTGTAAGTTCCTATTGGTCCATCCATAGTTGTGATTCTAGCTGGAGATTTAAAAGAATTTACCGTATTTCCTGGCCTATAAACCAGTTTTTAGCAATTTTCAACATTCACGAAGTATTAGCTGCACCAGGGTTTAAGCCGCACTCTTAATATGATTAAGGGCCAACCTGAGAGATGATAATATGTGATGCTTTTTCAGGGCCAACCTGAGATATGATGATGAAATGTGATGCATTTGCAGGGCCAACCTGAGAGATGATGATGAAATGTGATGCTTTTGCAGGGTCAACTTCAGTAAATGGAATAAAATGTAAATGCAGCAGCAGCGCAAACTCAGTTATGATGATAAAATGTAATGCTTTTGCAGGGCCAACCTAAGTGAATCCTACTTTACAGATAGACAGGACCGTTATATACTCTTCAATGACTGTGTGGAGATGGCTGACTTTTTCTCTGCCCTAGTGAAGGGTGTTGCAGCATCTTCTTTCATCCTCCACTCAGACAACACTGTCACACTCTCACCACACTGCAAGGCACATCCTTTTGATGGTTTGTTCATATCAGTTATACAACAATTGATTTTTATAAATTCTTCTGGGCAAAGATTAGAATTTCCTGGCAGGTTGTCCTGGATCTGTCATTCATATGTCTGTAAACAATATTGTGTTTTCATTACTACTCCAGCAACTGTTATTCATATGTCTGTAAACAATATAACTACTCATAACTAGGGCACTGATATAGATGGCTCTGCTTATGTGTAGGAAATAGTCTGTATAGTAGGTCTATGTAGTAGGTCCTAAAATGATGAGGACAAACCTCTGCTAGTGAGTAGGACATAGTCTATATAGAAGGTCCTAAAATGATGAGGACAAACCTCTGCTAGTGAGTAGGACATAGTCTATATAGAAGGTCCTAAAATGACGAGGACAAACCTCTGCTAGTGAGTAGGACATAGTCTATTTAGAAGGTCCTAAAATGATGAGGACAAACCTCTGCTAGTGAGTAGAACATAGTCTATATAGAAGGTCCTGAAATGACGAGGACAAACCTCTGCTAGTGAGTAGGACATAGTCTATTTAGAAGGTCCTAAAATGACGAGGACAAACCTCTGCTAGTGAGTAGGACATATTATATATTTAGTAAGTCCTAAAATGATGAGGAAACAGATACAATGACTCTACTAGTGAGCAGGACATATGATTTGACCCCTAGGGACTTTCATGCAGGGCCCCAAAAGGGGAAATCAGTCAATATTTTGTTTCAAAACACTACTTCTTTTTAATGCTGTAATGGATTTCAACCATATTTTTTCTGAAACATCATTGATATTGGAGAATCATTTCTTAAATTCAGAAATTTGATTTTACCCCTTGTTATTAGGAATGTCCTTTATCCACTTGAGAGGTCACAGGGGTCAAATATGTTGAAATGCTTAAAACTTTCTCTCAATAATGGAAAGGTTTGGGATGATATTATTATGCCTGAAGCATGCCAAGGGTCTTGATATTGGGCCTGTAGCTTGCTTTTTCAACAAGCAATACATTTGGAGTAATGGCAGTTGTATAGTGCATGTATAAAGAAAATGATTTCAAGTTTGTAAAAAAAATGTCTTGATGAACCAACAATGTCTTCTATCTTCTGTATAAGCTGTAGAGTAGTTGGGCAATTTATTTCAAGCCTACTTTGTCTCTTTCATATGTAGATCTTTATAGTCAGATGACCGTTAAGGCCCATGAGACTCATTTTACAATGAAGTTTGTTATCGCTATTTCTTGCGAAGTATTCAATTAGATGTCTCTTACTTTCCCTTAGTCTCTTCTTGTACCATTTTGAAGTGGGACTGATCAGGAGAAGCAAAATTGCAACCAGGAGGCCATCTTGGATTTTGACAAAGAAAAAATGTTACTGCTATTTTCGAGAAGTTCTGAATGGATCTTTCTCAAATTTCATATGTAGACCCTCTTGGTCCCTGGCTGCGCCCATTTGATTTTGCAAAAAACAGCTCTCAGGTGACCATTTTCTTAATTATTATTATTGTTATTTCTTAAAGGATTTTTAAAATTTCATATAATTAAGAGCATAAACAGAGGTAAGAGGAGAGATCCAACTTTCAAATAACAAATAAAGATTAATTAATGGTGGGTATCCCTCTGGGATCTTTTGAATCAGTATTTTATCTGTGTTCCCTGCAGTAACCTTTATGCAATACCTTTTAACTAAGCTTCACTTTCTTTAGTGTAAACAATACTGACTACTAGCTACTGTGCTATTTATAAAGCTAACCCTGAGTTTATGTAACTCTTCTTCCTTACCAAATTTTGTATACTTTTTTGTTGCCTTCTTTTTACCCCTCATTTGTTTTCTCCTATGACAACTCATTACCCAAGAATAGGGTTAGGGTTAGAGTTAGGTCCTACACTTGCATGCAGATATGATTATTTATGCATAAAATTTGAATTGTAGACAAAGATGATGGTGAGGGTTACAAGAAAGAGGCTCGTCAGAGAATCCTAGACATTGTTAAGAATCAGATGAGTGATGGTCAACTAGCTGGAGAGGGTGTAGATACGTGGGTATACCCTCTGGTACAGATGGGACCACTAGGGATCCAGGATGATGAACAGGTCATGAAACACATGTTCAGAAAAGCAAAGAAGGATGAAAAACTACTACTAGCATCTGGATACTTCAACTTGACAGAAGAATATATGCAGATAATTTTACAAGAAACAGATGCTGAATTCGACATATTAATGTCTTCACCAGAGGTATACAATCCTACGGTTGCCAACTCTTGTTGATGATAGGTCAAGGTCAAAGGTTATTATTAGTTATCCATTCTTTTGTGCAAACTGCCTGCAAGACAAGTGTGCATTGGCCACGGTAAGACATCTGTCCATTTGGAGTAAGCTGAACACTTGTTTTTGCTCCATAAAAGAAAAGCCCAGGGTAATGATACTAGGTTACTGGCATGCCAGAATGAAGGGCTACCAAGTGTATTCAAATGAATGGCCTTGACTGATTTTCATAAAGGTTGATAGTGTAAAACACTTCAAGTGATTTCATCTCTATAATAAAGAGTGCCTCAGGTATTAGCATTAGATGTGTAAAATGCAGAACGAAAGGGCACATCAAATTTGATGAAATTAATGGCCTTGTTCCACTTTAATGGTCACAAGGGCCAAATGTGTTAAAATCATTTCAATATTATAGATATTGATTGCTGTTTCCAGACAAATGGATTCTTTGGTGCAAAAGGTGTGTCAGGAGCTGTGCCTTACGTGTATGTACAGACTGCTAAGGAGTTTTACAACAGGATCTGTGAAGGGGACCAGGAGGCCCGTATAAAATTGCAAGAGTACTTCCACCATACTTGGTCTTTTCATGTGAAGGGCTTGTGGTACTATCTCTGTGATTCCAAGTATCCAGCAATGACCATTATTGGCTCCAGCAATTTTGGTAAAAAGCTTTTTGTGAAGACCTCACTTAAACAAAATTGTCATTATCAATGACATTGTAGCCGAGGTTTTATATTCCTAACCAAATGATGTGTTCTTTATAGCATACCATTTTAACTTACTTTAGGAATCAAACAATGTGTTCAGATACAAGGTTTTATAGTATTATTTTAATTCACTAGAATCAAAGTAATCAAATTATAGTTTGTGATGTTAAGTTTAATAATGTAATATTTTAACCCACCTTAGTCAAAGGAATTATGAGATTTGTTGTGATGTTAGGCTTCATCATATACATTATTTTAACCCACCTTAGTCAAAGGAATTATGAGATTTGTTGTGATGTTAGGCTTCATCATATACATTATTTTAACCCACCTTAGTCAAAGGAATTATGAGATTTGTTGTGATGTTAGGCTTCATCATATACATTATTTTAACTCACCTTAGTCAAAGAAATTATATGAATGGTTGTTGGATGATCTGTATTCAAGGTCACTGGGGTATGATTTGTTAAAACCTTTAATTGACTTCTCATGAACTTAAAAGGCCTAGAGGCATGATGTTTGACTGGTATGTTCCTGTAATGAAGCTTGACAAAGTTTGCAAAAAGAAATGACCTTGACTGATATTCAAGGTCAAAGGATTCAAATTTGTTAAAACATTTAGATGACTTCTTCTCATGAACTAAAAGGCCTAGAGGCATTATATTTGGCTCATATGGTCCTAGGATGAAACCCGACAAAGTTAGGGAAATAAATTGACATTGACTTATAGTCATCTATGAAATTTTTCTACTTTGTACAGCAATGGGACAAATTTTATCACAACTTGCAAATTACTATCCTTTTGGACTTTCATTCTCATAAGACTTTGAGAACATGATAACTTGAGTACATATAAACAATTTTGATGAAATCAGATATGCAGCCTTATATATATAAAAGATCTTGTACACATTCAGCAGTGCAATATATTTGGTTATAACTTACAGACTTGTGTCCTTTTCCAACTTCAGTGCCTCAGGTCCTTACCTATACAATAACTTCATTAAATTTAAAATTAAAAATTTTCTGGTATTGGATATCATGCCTTATGTTACTAAAATTCTTGGGAAAGATAAGCAATGGACCTAATTCAATCATAACCACCAGAAGAAGAGTACTGCCCCTTGTTGTTTTCATCGTGTTAAGCTTGTTGAGAAATCTGTATTTGGAAGAGTACTGCCCCTTGTTGTTTTCATCATGGTAAGTTTGTTGAGAAATCTGTATTTGGAAGAGTACTGCCCATTGTTTTCATCATGTTAAGCTTGTTGAGAAATCTGTATTTGGAAGAGTACTGCCCCTTGTTGTTTTCATCATGTTAAGCTTGTTGAGAAATCTGTATTTGGAAGAGTACTGCCCCTTGTTGTTTTTATCATGTTAAGTTTGTTGAGAAATCTGTATTTGGAAGAGTACTGCCCATTGTTTTCATCATGTTAAGTAAGCTTTTTGAGAAATCTGTATTTGGAAGAGTACTGCCCCTTGTTGTTTTCATCATGGTAAGTTTGTTGAGAAATCTGTATTTGGAAGAGTACTGCCCATTGTTTTCATCATGTTAAGCTTGTTGAGAAATCTGTATTTGGAAGAGTACTGCCCCTTGTTGTTTTCATCATGTTAAGCTTGTTGAGAAATCTGTATTTGGAAGAGTACTGCCCCTTGGCGTTTTCATAATGTTAAGTTTGTTGAGAAATCTGTATTTGGAAGAGTACTGCCCCTTGTTGTTTTTATCATGTTAAGTTTGTTGAGAAATCTGTATTTGGAAGAGTACTGCCCCTTGTCGTTTTCATAATGCTAAGATTGTTGAGAAATCTGTATTTGGAAGAGTACTGCCCCTTGTTGTTTTCATCATGGTAAGTTTGTTGAGAAATCTATATTTGGAAGAGTACTGCCCCTTGTTGTTTTCATCATGTTAAGTTTGTTGAGAAATCTGTATTTGGAAGAGTACTGCCCCTTGTTGTTTTCATCATGTTAAGCTTGTTGAGAAATCTGTATTTGGAAGAGTACTGCCCCTTGTTGTTTTCATCATGTTAAGCTTGTTGAGAAATCTGTATTTGGAAGAGTACTGCCCATTGTTTTCATCATGTTAAGCTTGTTGAGAAATCTGTATTTGGAAGAGTACTGCCCCTTGTTGTTTTTATCATGTTAAGCTTGTTGAGAAATCTGTATTAGGAAGAGTGCTGCCCGTGTTGTTTTTATCATGTTAAGTTTGTTGAGAAATCTGTATTTGGAAGAGTACTGCCCATTGTTTTCATCATGTTAAGTAAGCTTTTTGAGAAATCTGTATTTGGAAGAGTACTGCCCCTTGTTGTTTTTATCATGTTAAGCTTGTTGAGAAATCTGTATTTGGAAGAGTACTGCCCCTTGTCGTTTTTATCTTGTTAAGCTTGTTGAGAAATTTTTTTCTGTTTCCTGGACAGATGAAACACAAATATTGCCATTTAGGCTGAAGTAAACATTAGCTTATTTCTTTACCTTAATCAAGTAGTGAACATACAATATGTATTTGACAAGTTAATTCATATAGTGAGCCTGGATAATTTGTATCATATACAATTAAAAGTATATATATAATAATTCTCAAATCAAAAGTAATATCAAAAGGGAATTAGACATGTTTTCCCATTTCATCTGTATATTGTTGTCGTGGATATCTTTACATGTTAGGAACTCTTGAGACTTGGGGAAGTGAGGGGGTAAATATATCATGGTCTGTTTTTTAAAATCAGATATAACTGAAAGCTATAGAATATATTCCACACCTTGCATATTATAAGCTCTTTGTGATGAACACTAATTCTTGATCACTGTTGCAGGTCATCGATCTGTTTACCGAGATTTAGAGTGCCAAGCAGTTGTGGTGACAGACAATGCTTATCTTCAGAAACAACTCAAAAAGGTAAAACTTTGTTTCCTGCTACAGTTTCTACTCTTTCTACTACAGTTCCTGTTATTTCAATCGTTCCTGCCATTTTGAATTATCTGTATGTTCTCACAATGTTCCATACGTCATCTCTATATTTTCTCTAAATTTCCTGTATGCTATCAATATTATTGGAAAGTCTAAACATTCTCACAACATTCCACATTTGTTTGGAGTATCTCAACATTATTACAATATCCCTAATGTATTTAAGTGTTTTTAATTTCTCACAATATCACACAGGTTATCAAAGCATCTCAACATTATCACAATATCTTGTATAGCTATAGAAGTGTCTGTACATTCTCTCTATATTCCACTTATTATAGAAGTGTCTGTACTTTCTCTCTATATTCCACATATTATAGAAGTGTCTGTACATTCTCTCTATATTCCACATATTATAGAAGTGTCTGTACATTCTCACTATATTCTACATATTATTGAAGTGTCTGTACATTCTCACAATATCCCTTATGCTTTAGAGTATCTGTACCTTCTGTCACTCACATATATTTTCTTCTGTTGTTTCAAAGGAACATGAGGACTTGTACCAACGTTCATCCACTATTATAGAAGCAACCTTCCAGCAGCAGAACCGTTATGTTCCTTTGTGGGTAAAATTTGTTACCAGGACTTGTCGTACCTTTTTTTAAGCAGAACTGGGAGGATGTTTATGTCATCTTTTATTTTGTGATTTTTTAAATGGACATCTAAAGATGACAGTATACCATCAATCAGGTGCTAAAATTCTGATATAATCAAAACCTTTGTTTAAAAAACTAAACAAAAAATATGCAATTTTAACAAAGACAGATTCATTGAACCCATGATTATGTCATATCACAGTGGTGAACCATCTAGTCACTTGTTACTGACTCAGCTAGAGGTATGTCACAGTGGTGAACCATCAAGTCACCTATCACTGACTCAGCTAGAGGTATGTCACAGTGGTGAACCATCTAGTCACTTGTTACTGACTCAGCTAGAGGTATGTCACAGTGGTGAACCATCAAGTCACCTGTCACTGACTCAGCTAGAGGTATGTCACAGTGGTGAACCATCTAGTCACTTGTCACTGACTCAGCTAGATGTATGTCACAGTGGTGAACCATCTAGTCACTTGTCACTGACTCAGCTAGAGGTATGTCACAGTGGTTAACCATCTAGTCACTTGTCACTGACTCAGCTAGAGGTATGTCACAGTGGTGAACCATCTAGTCACTTGTCACTGACTCAGCTAGAGGTATGTCACAGTGATGAACCATCTAGTCACTTGTCACTGACTCAGCTAGAGGTATGTCACAGTGGTGAACCATCTAGTCACTTGTCACTGACTCAGCTAGAGGTATGTCACAGTGGTGAACCATCTAGTCACCTGTCACTGACTCAGCTAGAGGTATGTCACAATGGTGAACCATCTAGTCACTTGTCACTGACTCAGCTAGAGGTATGCCATAGTGGTGAACCATCTAGTCACTTGTCACTGACTCAGCTAGAGGTATGTCACAGTGGTGAACCACACCTTAGCTACAGGTGACTGCATGGTTTTCAGCTGTAGGTATTCTGCAGTGTTTAAACATAAAGTCAGTTTTTCCCTACTCATTTAGAGGTATGTGAAAGTGGTGTATCATGTAGTTACATATCTTGTTATAATTGTTATTCCTTGGCCTCTTGAAAAAGGTGATTTCTAATTTGGTCCCACCTGTCTCTTTCTGTATGAACCAATCATTAAAACAAGGCAGTTTCTAATTTGGTCCCACCTGTCTCTTTCTGTATGAACCAATCATTAAAACAAGGCAGTTTCTAATTTGGTCCCACCTGTCTCTTTCAGTATGAACCAATCGTTACAACAAGGTTATTTCCAATTTGGTCCCACCTGTCTCTTTCTGTATGAACCAATCATTAAAACAAGGTGATTTCTAATTTGGTCCCGCCTGTCTCTTTCAGTATGAAGCATTCATTATTACAAGGTGATTTCTAATTTGGTCCCACTCCTTTCTTCCATTGGCATTAACCAATTGTGAATGTTTGTTTTAAGAGACCGACACTTCATGCAAAGGAATTACAAATATGATTTCTGAAAATAAATAGATCTGAATACATGATGCAGGCTCAGTTGGCCACTTGTATTAAGGCAGCACTTCATTACAGATTTGTTAATCAAGAGACTTCTGTTGTTGTGATGCATAATTGTTTTTTTTAGGTTTTTGTAGCCTTCTGCTATTTCATGATTTAAAGATGATGTAAAAGGATGATCAGTATTATGGGTAAAAAAATATTTGTTACTTTGACAAGCAAATAGTTGTAAGTAAGACTCAAAGATAAGTCCTTGTTAATGAGACAGTGAGGGAAGTCCTTGTGAGACAGTTAAGGACATTCTTGTTATTGAGACAGTGAGGGAAGTCCTTGTGAGACAGTTAAGGACATTCTTGTTATTGAGACAGTGAGGGAAGTCCTTGTGAGACAGTTAAGGACATTCTTGTTATTGAGACAGTGAGGGAAGTCCTTGTGAGACAGTTAAGGACATTCTTGTTATTGAGACAGTGAGGGAAGTCCTTGTGAGACAGTTAAGGACATTCTTGTTATTGAGACAGTAAGGGAAGTCATTGTAAATGAGAAAGTTATAGAATTTTTTTGTTAATAAGTAGGAAATAGTTGTTGGTAAGACGCAAAGAGAAGTCCTTGTTAATGAGACAGTGGGGGAAGTCCTTGTTAATTAGACAGTAAGGAAATCCTTTCGAGACAGATAAGGAAATTCTTGTTTATGAGACATTGAGGGAAATCCTTGTGAGACAGTTAAGGACATTCTTGTTAATGACACAGTGAAGGAAATCCTTGTGAAACAGTTAAGGAAATTCTTGTTAATGAGACAGTAAGGGAAGACCATGTTAATGAGACAGAAAGGGAAATTTTTGTGAGACAGGTTAGGAAATTCTTGTTAATGAGACAGTCAGAAAAATGTTTTGTGAATGAGACAGTTAAGGAAATTCTTGTTTGTGAAACAGGAAGGGAAATTCTCATTAAATTCTTGTTTATGACACATTAAAGGATATCTTTGTAAGGCAGAAAAACACATTTTTGTTAATGAGACAGTAAGGAAGAACCTTGTTATTGAGAAAGTTAGGGAAATCCTTGTGAATGAGACTGTAATTGAAATTCTTGTTGATAAGACTGTAAGAGAATTTCTTGTTGATGAGATGAAGAGAAATTCTTGTAAATGAAACTGTAAGGGAAATCATTGTTAAAAAGCAAGACAGGGAAATTCTTGTTAGGGAGACAGGGAAATTCTTGTTAATGAGACAGGGAAATTCTTGTTAGTGAGACAGGGAAATTCTTGTAAGCTAGACACAAAAAAAATGTTTGTGAGACAGAAAGGGAAATCCTTGTTAATGAGACAGAAAGGGAAATTATTGTTAGCTAGACAAAAACATTCTTGTTAGTGAAATAGGGAAATTCTTGTTAGTGAGACACACAAATTCTTGTTTGTGAGACAGGGAAATCCTTGAAAGTGAGACAGAATAGAAAATTCTTGTTAGTGAGTTAGGAAAATGCTTGTTAGTGAGAAAGAAAGGGAAATTCATGTAAGTGAGATAGGGAAGTTCTTTTTAGTGAGAAAGAAAGAGAAATTATTGTTAGTGAGACAAAAAGGAAAATTCTTGCTATTGAGAAAGAAAGGGAAATGCTTGCTTCTGAGACAGAAAGGAAATGCTTGTTAGTGAGACAGAAAGGAAATGCTTGTTAGTGAGGCAGAAAGGAAATGCTTGTTAGTGAGGCAGAAAAGGATATGCTTGTTAGTGAGGCAGAAAGGAAATGCTTGTTAGTGACACAGAAAGGAAATGCTTGTTAGTGAGAAAGAAAGAAAATTCTTGTTAGGGAGACAGAAAGGAAATGCTTGTTAGTGAGGCAGAAAGGAAATGCTTGTTAATGAGGCAGAAAGGAAATGCTTGTTAGTGAGGCAGAAAGGAAATGCTTTTTAGTGAGACAGAAAGGAAATGCTTGTTAGTGAGGCAGAAAGGAAATGCTTGTTAATGAGGCAGAAAGGAAATGCTTGTTAGTGAGGCAGAAAGGAAATGCTTGTTAGTGAGGCAGAAAGGAAATGCTTGTTAGTGGGGCAAAAAGGAAATTCTTGTTAGTGAGGCAGAAAGGAAATGCTTGTTAATGAGGCAGAAAGGAAATTCTTGTTAGTGAGACAGAAAGGAAATTCTTGTTAGTGAGGCAGAAAGGAAATGCTTGTTAGTGAGGCAGAAAGGAAATGCTTGTTAGTGAGAAAGAAAGGAAATTCTTGCTAGTGAGAAAGAAAGGAAATGCTTGTCAGTGAGACAGCAACTAAATTCTTGTTAGTGAGACAGAAAGGAAATTCTTGCTAGTGAGACGGAAAGGGAAATTCTTGCTAGTGAGACAGAAAGGAAATGCTTGTTAGTGAGACAGAAAGGAAATGCTTGTTAATGAGGCAGAAAGGAAATGCTTGTTAGTGAGGCAGAAAGGAAATGCTTGTTAGTGGGGCAAAAAGGAAATTCTTGTTAGTGAGGCAGAAAGGAAATGCTTGTTAATGAGGCAGAAAGGAAATTCTTGTTAGTGAGACAGAAAGGAAATTCTTTTTAGTGAGGCAGAAAGGAAATGCTTGTTAGTGAGGCAGAAAGGAAATGCTTGTTAGTGAGAAAGAAAGGAAATTCTTGCTAGTGAGAAAGAAAGGAAATGCTTGTCAGTGAGACAGCAACTAAATTCTTGTTAGTGAGACAGAAAGGAAATTCTTGCTAGCGAGACGGAAAGGGAAATTCTTGCTAGTGAGACAGAAAGGAAATGCTTGTTAGTGAGACAGAAAGGAAATGCTTGTTAGTGAGAAAGAAAGAAAATTCTTGTTAGTGAGACAGAAAGGAAATGCTTGTTAGTGAGGCAGAAAGGAAATGCTTGTTAGTGAGAAAGAAAGAAAATTCTTGTTAGTGAGACAGAAAGGAAATGCTTGTTAGTGAGGCAGAAAGGAAATGCTTGTTAGTGAGGCAGAAAGGAAATGCTTTTTAGTGAGACAGAAAGGAAATGCTTGTTAGTGAGGCAGAAAGGAAATGCTTGTTAATGAGGCAGAAAGGAAATGCTTGTTAGTGAGGCAGAAAGGAAATGCTTGTTAATGAGGCAGAAAGGAAATGCTTGTTAGTGAGGCAGAAAGGAAATGCTTGTTAGTGGGGCAAAAAGGAAATTCTTGTTAGTGAGGCAGAAAGGAAATGCTTGTTAATGAGGCAGAAAGGAAATTCTTGTTAGTGAGACAGAAAGGAAATTCTTGTTAGTGAGGCAGAAAGGAAATGCTTGTTAGTGAGGCAGAAAGGAAATGCTTGTTAGTGAGAAAGAAAGGAAATTCTTGCTAGTGAGAAAGAAAGGAAATGCTTGTCAGTGAGACAGCAACTAAATTCTTATTAGTGAGACAGAAAGGAAATTCTTGTTAGTGAGAAAGAAAGGGACATTTTTGTAAGTGAGAAAGAAAGGGAAATTGACAGAAAGGAAATTCTTGTTAGTGAGAAAGAAAAGGAAATTCTTGCTTGTAAGACAGAAAGGGACATTCTTGTTAGTGAGAAAGAAACGAAAATTCTTACTTGTAAGACAGAAAGGGACATTCTTGTTAGTGAGAAAGAAACGGAAATTCTTCGTTGTAAGACAGAAAGGGACATTCTTGTTAGTGAGAAAGAAACAGAAATTCTTGCTTGTAAGACAGAAAGGCACATTCTTGTCAGTGAGACAGAAAGGGAAACGCTTGTTGGTGAGAAAGACAGGGAAACGCTTGTTGGTGAGAAAGAAAGGGAAACGCTTGTTGGTAAGAAAGACAGGGAAACGCTTGTTGGTGAGAAAGACAGGGAAACGCTTGCTGGTGAGAAAGACAGGGAAACGCTTGTTGGTGAGAAAGAAAGGGAAACGCTTGTTGGTGAGAAAGACAGGGAAACGCTTGTTGGTGAGAAAGACAGGGAAACGCTTGTTGGTGAGAAAAACAGGGAAGTCTTGTTACTGAGACAACAAAGGAAATTGTTGGTAGTCAGACAGAAAGGGATTTCTATGTTGTTGAGACAGAAAGGGAAACTCTTGTTGGTGAGAAAGACAGGGAAACGCTTGTTGGTGAGAAAGACAGGGAAACGCTTGTTGGTGAGAAAGAAAGGGAAACGCTTGTTGGTGAGAAAGACAGGGAAACGCTTGTTGGTGAGAAAGACAGGGAAACGCTTGTTGGTGAGAAAGACAGGGAAACGCTTGTTGGTGAGAAAGAAAGGGAAACGCTTGTTGGTGAGAAAGAAAGGGAAACGCTTGTTGGTGAGAAAGACAGGGAAACGCTTGTTGATGAGAAAGACCGGGAAACGCTTGTTGGTGAGAAAGACAGGGAAACGCTTGTTGGTGAGAAAGAAAGGGAAACGCTTGTTGGTGAGAAAGAAAGGGAAAGGCTTGTTGGTGAGAAAGACAGGGAAACGCTTGTTGGTGAGAAAGACAGGAAAGTCTTGTTACTGAGACAACAAAAGAAATTGTTGGTAGTCAGACAGAAGGGGATTTCTATGTTGGTGAGACAGAAAGGAGAGTCAGTTCTATATATAATCAGGTCTTGTTGCCCTGGAGCAGGAGGAGAAGAGCCCAATCGGGAAAATAGTAAAAATAGAAAAAATTTCATAAAATCCTTCGACTTTTGTATGAAGGCCAAGATCCTGTATCTTAAGTGGTACAAGGTGAATAATTTTAGTGTGACAATAATGGAATCTTTGTGAGACAGTTACAGTAATACAAGGTGAATAATTTTAGTGTGACAATAATGGAATCTTTGTGAGACAGTTACAGAAATTTGTATTATTGAGACAGTTGATAAATTCTTGCTTGTTAGATAAATAAGGATATCCTTGTTTGTGAAACACAAATGGATTTCCTTTCATAGTGATACACTGATTTTGTGGACCTGACTTTGATTGTTATAACAGCCCAACTCATTTCCTTTAACATTCCATTTGTCATTTATTGTGCAATTCTTGTCCTCAGTTTCTGTACATACTGTACATACTAATTTATAAACTTTTGTGAGTCTGGTGTATATATACTATATTTAAGTTTTGTCAAATTCATGCATTTGTTCAATATGTTGTCTTAAAAAAGGAGTATATGTTCAAGTAAGGAAATTATTTCAATGCTTTTCTTTCCATCAACAAAATTTACATGGAAACAGGAAAACAGGTAAACATTAATTCAGGGGGAACAATATTAAAGGTGATAACTGGTTTCAAGTTCTTAGATCGTTTGGACATGCAAACCAATCTCTCATGATGACCTATTGCATTAAATATTCAACATTTTTGACTTCTTTTAAAAAACTCCTGAACAGATTTCAATGAGATTTGGTAAAAACCAAAATTAACATAATGAAATGTTACATATGTGACCTATGACCTTCTGTAACCTGTTCAGTACATTTATTTTATGTGGCAGACTGCTGGTCAGTTACATGTTACCAATATTTCAGTTTTAGTTTTGTTAATAAACTTTTTATTGAAAAACTTGCATGAGTTGTATTTTTTTTATAGATATGTATTGTATGATAATAATAAACTTTCTTTATTGAGGAAGGAACATGTTAAGCTAAACGGCTAATCTTCCACATGGTCTTCTATATTGCATCAACACTTTTGTGTAAGCCTTCCTTGACAGTAGAATTAAAAGAATGTTTATCTACTTCTTTGTAGGAGAATTAGTGTTGTGAGGGACCAGAGTATACTGAACTTTACACTGTATTGGTATCAAATCATTGTTTATTTATATCCCTCTGAACCCAAATGAAGAAGAGGAGAAAAATAAAACACACCTGTGAGTTATAGCCCTGTCAGTCATCAGTCAAGCTTATGTAAACATTTCTTGGCAGATTTAGATGGAATTTTATGTCCTTCTAAAGTCATTTATTTTGATGCAATATGACCTGTACTACTTTTAACTGTTTTGTTGTTATATAATCCATATCTTGAAATCCATGATAGGGATTTCTGTAAGCTGTAACCTTGTGTAGAACCTCTGGTTACCGCCCTCAGTGACTGTTGATTACTTGTACATTCATTGAATTGTGAATTTATAATTGCAGTTAGTAGAATGTTCAAGAAACTTCAAAGGGAAGGAACCATTATCAGATGTGAATAAAAGGGTATTAGATGGGTACTTCACTGGAGTATGGATCCAGGGGTATGCAGGGCAATTAAACAAAGACTAAAAGTATGTTTGATGAAGATATTAATCACAACATACTCGCGTTACCAGTTAAGTATGGGTTTTATTCTGTTTACTAGTTTCACCTCTATCGCAGTGGCTTCATCAGGACAAAATTTCTCAGAATTTTGCCCTGAAGTACTCTCAGGGGTGTTATGTTAACTCTGACCTAATGGACAATTGACGGGAGATTTCATTATGATAGTAGAATGGTGACATAATAAACATGCAAATATGGATCTCAACTGTTTTAGTTGTAACCTCTTGAGAAATTCTGAATTGACTTAAATTCTTACATTCTTGGGTTTTTTTTTTGTTCCTGGTTGTAAATTACATATTTTGAGACTTCAAGGACAGTGATATTATTTTTGATTTCTTTAAATTTCTTTCATTGAGAATTACTAGATATATAATTCTTAAGTTTCTATGTATATGTATGTTTTCCTTTGTTCCTAGACGTGCACACATGGATTTCAAGATGTGTGTATTTGACGTTGGAATCAATTTCAAAGACAAGAAATATCGCACAATTATGTTGCATACATTTCTCTATCATATTTTGTTGAGCTTGCTTCACCTTGTGAGAACACATTATCCATCTCTGAAATTGTTCAACTTGAGAATACCCGAGTTGCTGTTCATTTTTGTGATAGCTTCAATGTTCAAAATGTTCATTTACACCAACATACTTTAGACAGCAAATGCATCAGAGGTTAAAGCTCAAGGTCACTTTTTGAAGTTAAAGTCTTGTCCAAGTTTACAGTGTCATTGGTCATAATGATACTTTTTCCATACAGAACATACCTTTGCCAGGTAATTCTGTTTTGGAGTATGGATAACCTTTATGTTTCATAAAGGAAACCCAGTAATGAGATGTGCAAATGAATAGTATACAATATTGATTGATATGTGGGTGATGTTGGAAATGACTATATACCAAGGTGATAGTATGATTTTGTCCCTGTGATACTTTCAAGAATGTACCTCTGTAATGTTTACCAGATCTGATGGCGAACTGTTGCAAAAACAAGAGGAAAATACCAACATACCAACAGAATCATAATCTAAACTCGAATTCAATGAAACTTTGGCAAAATATTAACAAAAGAAAGCTTTACACGAAGACTCCTGAAAAAGGTGAATGAGACCAGGTGCTCTTCTTTCTGGATATGACTTTTAAGGAACTATTGCTGTAGATACTCATTGTATCAATTTTACAATTTGTCCATGGAATCCCATGTGATGAGTAAATTTGCAGAATAGATGTAGTGTCTAAGGGAACTGAATCCCAAAGATAGATTTTCCTATGGTAGTTTTGACATTGTGGAAATTAATAATCTATGTGTCTTAATTTCCTGGATAATAGGTGGTAATTTTTTTTCAGCATAGTACATTGCAATCTTCACTTCATACAAGTGCATTTGATGAGAGTAGTCTAAACAGCTTGGTCTCTATCAGGTTCACAAGCTCAATCTTACTCTGTCTTTTTGAAAATCAATAGTTGGCATTAGTTGCTGTGATCAACACAAGAGTGATAGATGTGTCAAGACACCAAACAGTTTGGTTTTCAATTGATAGTAACAGCGACCTTGACCTTTGATCTTTGAACCTGAAAAGCAATCCTTAGTAAGCCCCCTTCGACAAGGAAACTCAAGTTATTAGGCAAATACCTTTGTGCGGACAATGCCACCGTCGATATATTGATGTTTTTGCAGGTGACACAAAAATCATGGAACTTCATCTTATTTATAACACATGTGATGTTGATATACAATGGTCATCTGAATAAGTCAAGAGGTATCTATCCGATTCTAATAAGCAATTGTTCAGACAGTTGCTGCAGAGATTTAGAGACGATGTATAATCAAAATTCCACATGTGGATAAGTGATGTATAAATAACAATGATGTAAGTATTATATAAGATTATAAATATTTTGTATAAAACTGGAAACATAAAAATAAAGATGACACTGTTTCATCATATATTGTAACATAATGTAACGGCAGAGGACGCACATGGATGGCACTGAATGGCCACTGGGATACCTCCTATAACCTAGACAGCTTTCCACACGCAGCATGATGATCTGAATAGGGTACAAGGAATGATATAGTTATGGTGAATCAGGCGGAGAGAAGAATAAATCCAAAATTTTGCCATGGGTTTGAGTTGGTTCCTTTACATACTGAACGAGTCCATATTTCTCCACCATATGTTAGAGAGCAGCAGCTGCACGTTCGACTGATAGGCATGATTTGCAGATAATGATCTAACTGATTGATAATTATGTCCCCCAAACCAAGTGGGGGGGACATATTGTGTTTGCTCCGTTTCTTATTATTATTATTATGTCCCCGGGGACATATTGTGTTTGCTCCGTTTCTTATTATTATTATTATGTCCCCGGGGACATATTGTGTTTGCTCCGTTTCTTATTATTATTATTATGTCCCCGGGGACATATTGTGTTTGCTCCGTTTCTTATTATTATTATTATTATTATGTCCCCGGGGACTTATTATTATTATTATGTCCCCGGGGACATATTGTGTTTGCTCCGTTTCTTATTATTATTATTATATTGTGTTTGCTCCGTTTCTTATTATTATTATTATGTCCCCGGGGACATATTGTGTTTGCTCCGTTTCTTATTATTATTATTATGTCCCCGGGGACATATTGTGTTTGCTCCGTTTCTTATTATTATTATTATGTCCCCGGGGACATATTGTGTTTGCTCCGTTTCTTATTATTATTATTATGTCCCCGGGGACATATTGTGTTTGCTCCGTTTCTTATTATTATTATTATTATTATGTCCCCGGGGACATATTGTGTTTGCTCCGTTTCTTATTATTATTATTATGTCCCCGGGGACATATTGTGTTTGCTCCGTTTCTTATTATTATTATTATGTCCCCGGGGACATATACATATTGTCTGTGGTCAAAATTTAGCAAAATTTTGATGTGTTTGCTCCGTTTCTTATTATTATTATTATGTCCCCGGGGACATATTGTGTTTGCTCCGTTTCTTATTATTATTATTATGTCCCCGGGGACATATTGTGTTTGCTCCGTTTCTTCTTATTATTATTATGTCCCCGGGGACATATTGTGTTTGCTCCGTTTCTTATACTTATTATTATCATTATTTCTATTATTCTTATTTCTTTCACTTTCTTCCGCCGGCGAGGTTTCCGATGCGTTTCTCAAAAACTATTGCATGGAATTTAACAAATCTTTACACACATATTCATACATGCGAGGCGGAGTGTAGGCCTCTTGAATTTTTCCAATCGGTCATCTTAGCGGTCAGCTGTGGTCAAAATTTGGCCACATTTTAGATGTTATCTGATTTTCATGAAAATTGGTATATATGTATTAGGTGGCACTATAGGAGCAAAATGGCATAGTCCATTTTTCATTCGGCCAACGATGGGATATTTCAAAATGTAGCTAAATTTTAGATATTGTCCGATTTTCGTGAACATTGGTATATATGTATTAGGTGGCACTATAGGCAAAATGGCTTGGTCAGCTGTGGTCAAAAATTGGCCACATTTTACATATTGTCTGATTTTCGTTAAAATTGGTATATATGTATTAGGTGGCACTATAGGAGCAAAATGGCATAGTCCATTTTTCAATCAGCCATCGATCGGTCATCTAAGCAGTCAGCTGTGGTCAAAATTTGGCCAAATTTTAGATATTGTCCAATTTGCACTAGGAGCAAAATGGCATAGTCCATTTTCATTCGGCTATCGATCGGTCATCTAAGCGTTCAGCTGTGATCAAAATTTAGGCCAAATTTTAGATATTGTGATTTTCACTTGGTAATATTTAGGCAAGGAACAAATTTTAGATATTGTCCAATTTGCACTAGGAGCAAATTGGCGTAGTCCATTTTTCATTCGGCCAACGATGGGACATTTGAGGGGTCAGCTGTGGTCAAAATTTGGCCACATTTTAGACATTGTCTGATTTTCGTGAAAATTGGTATATGTGTATTAAGTGGCACTATAGGAGCAAATTGGTGTAGTCCATTTTTCATTTGGCCATCGATCGGTCATCTGAGCGGTCAGCTGTGGTCAAAATTTAGCAAAATTTTAGATATTGTCCAATTTTCGTGAAAATTGGTATATATGTATTAGGTGGCACTATGAGCAAAATGGCGTAGTCCATTTACATTTGGCCATCGATCGGTCATCTGAGCGGTCAGCTGTGGTCAAAATTTGGCCAAATTTTAGATATTGTCTGATTTTCGTGAAAATTGGTATATATGTATACTTAAAGGATAAAGAAACGCAGGGTGAACTTTAAACAAGAAATTAAGTATGATATCGGGCTTCATTGAAAACGAAATTTTGTATACTTACAGATATAAATTAAAGCTTAAAAATTTCCAAAGTCTGTAATTTGCATCTGACAATTGGTTTAGAGGTACTAACGATTAAATTGAATGGACCCATAGGATTTTGAAATTGAACTGAGTCCGCCGTTTGCTGTGATCATGGCCCTTATTCTTCTGGTCATAGAGTTCACGAGAGCGTTAATCCGTCTTATGGGGATGTTGTCCCACTCTTCAATCAGAGCTCTGGTCAACTGCTCTCGAGTAGCAGGGGGTGGCTGGCGTTTTCGAACCTGTCTATTCAACTGGTCCCAAAGATGCTCGATCGGGGACAAATCAGGGCTATATGGCGGCCAATCTAGTGGTTGAATGTTGTTGTTGGCCAGAAAGACTTGGAAAATCCTTGCTACGTGGGGCCTAGCATTATCCTGCTGGAGGGTTAGATTATGCTGCTGTAAGAAAGGGATAACATGGGGTCGGAGCATCTCATCTCTATACTTAGCTGCTGTTAAATTGCCATCAATAACAACCAATTGTGATTTTAACCCGTGTGAGATTCCTCCCCACACCATTACTGAACCGCCCCCAAACCTATCCCTCTCTACAACGCAAGCGTCCGTAAAACGTTCGACACGACGTCGGTAGACACGTTGACGGCCGTCAGATCGATAAAGACAAAATCGAGGCTCGTCCGTGAAGAAAACTTGTCTCCACTGCCTCAGTGGA
Organism: Ylistrum balloti; assembly: GCF_031769215.1. NCBI lineage: Eukaryota > Metazoa > Mollusca > Bivalvia > Pectinida > Pectinidae > Ylistrum > Ylistrum balloti. The sequence goes on from NW_026782490.1 coordinate 147,416, forward strand.
AACCGTCCTGGAGCATGTGCAGCGACCCAGGCCATACGACGCTGACGTCGAGCAGGGGTAAGGTGTGGACCTACGTAGGGGCGACGTGCTCTTACACCAACTTCTCGTAATCGATTCCTTACAGTTTTTTTAACTTATAGGACGCCCATGATTTCCACGAACATTAAGTTCACTCTCAACGTCAGTAATGCGCCGATTACGCACATGAGAAACGACGATATAGCGATCCTGACGTCGTGACGTTACGCGCGCACGTCCTGACCTAGGTCGATCGGCCAATCGCTCAGTTTCCCGAAGACGTGTTACAAGACGTTCTATGGTGGAAACATTAACACCAAAGTGCCTAGCAACCTGATTTTGCAGCTGTCCTTGCATCAGCATCTGAATGGCCTGACCCCTCTGAACTTCTGTGAGTCGTGCCATTCTTAAAACGAATCAAATTCTCAATTCATTTTAGGGAAGCAGTTGGTCTGAATAAAGACTAACGAAGAGTGACTTGACCAACGCTGCATGAGACCAGAACAACACGGTGCACGAGATTCTTGTTTTTTCCTTCCTCCATTTACCAGAGCTGCGCACTGTACCGTGACTAAATTTTCGATACATGACAAGGTGTAATGTGACCTAATTACTCAATCCACAAAGTTTCACTTTATTTGGAGAACGCGTTTTCAAAATATCGGAACAAATATTACCCTACGTTTCTTTATCCTTTCAGTATATTAGGTGGCACTAGGAGCAAAATGGCATTGTCCATTTTCATTCGGCTATTGATCGGTCATCTGAGCGGTCAACTGTGGTCAAAATTTGGCCAAATTTTAGATATTGTCCAATTTTCTTGAAAATTGGTATATATGTATTAGGTGGCACTATAGAGCAAAATGGCGTAGTCCATTTTTCATTCGGCCATTGATCGGTCATCTGAGCGGTCAGCTGTGGTCAAAATCGGCAACATTTTAGATATTGTCTGATTTTCTTGAAAATTGGTATATATGTATTAGGTGGCACTATGGGAGCAAAATGGCGTAGTCCATTTTTCAATCGGTCATCGATCGGTCATCTGAGTGGTCAGCTGTGATCTAAATTTGGCCACATTTTAGATATTGTCTGATTTTCGTGAACATTGGTATATATGTATTAGGTGGCACTATAGGAGCAAAATGGCGTAGTCCATTTTCATTTGGCCATCGATCGGTCATCTGAGCGGTCAGCTGTGGTCAAAATGTAGCCAAATTTTAGATATTGTCTGATTTTCGAAAAATTGGTATATATGTATTAGGTGGCACTATAGGAGCAAAATGGCGTAGTCCATTTTTCATTTGGCCATCGATCGGTCATCTGAGCGGTCAACTGTGGTCAAAATTTGGCCAAATTTTAGATATTGTCTGATTTTCGTAAAATTGGTATATATGTATTAGGTGGCACAATAAGAGCAACATGGCGTAGTCCAATTTTCATTCGGCCATCGATCAGTCAACTGAGCGGTCAACTGTGGTCAAAATTTGGTCAAATTTTAGATATTGTCTGATTTTCGTGAAAATTAGTATACATGTAAAAGGTGGCGCTAGGAGCAAAATGGCGTTGTCCATTTTCATTCGGCTATTGATCGGTCATCTGAGCGGTCAGCTATTGTCAATATGTAGCTAAATTTTAGATATTGTCCAATTTTCTTGAAAATTGGTATATATGTATTAGGTGGCACTATAGGAGCAAATGGCGTAGTCCATTTTTCATTTGCCCCTCGATCGGTCATCTGAGCGGTCAGCTGTGGTCAAAATTTGGCCAAATTTTAGATATTGTCTGATTTTCGTGAACATTGGTATATATGTATTAGGTGGCACTATAGGAGCAAAATGGCGTAGTCTATTTTCATTTGGCCATCGATCGGTCATCTGAGCGATCACCTGTGGTCAAAATGTAGCTAAATTTTAGATATTGTCTGATTTTCGTGAAAATTGGTATATATGTATTAGGTGGCACTATAGGAGCAAAATGGCGTAGTCCATTTACATTTGGCCATCGATCGGTCATCTGAGCGGTCAGCTGTGTATATGTGTATTAGTTGGCACTATAAAAGCAAAATGGCGTAGTCCATTTTCATTCGGCCATCAATCAGTCATCTGAGTGGTCAGCTATGGTCGAAATTTGGCCAAATTTTAGATATTGTGTGATTTTCGTGAAAATTGGTTGATATGTATTAGGTGGCACTATAGGAGCAAAATGGCGTATCAATTTTCATTCGGTCATCTTTGCGGTCAGCGGTGGTCAAAATTTGGCCAAATTTTAGATATTGTCCGATTTGATTATTGTGATCATTTACTGCTGAAGGGGTCGTTTGGAGGACATTTTTAATGGTCCCCATTACAATTAGTACTTGTTGTTTTACAGTTAGTAGTAGATAATTTGTATGTTCCAAGTTTTATATATTAGTGTGAACGATGCAAGCCATTGCTTAAAGTGTACTTTGATGGAAGGGGGGTATCATGATAAGCAATGTCTTCTTTCATAAAAATGGTTCATGGTGGATGTTTGAAAGAACTGTTGAATATTTTGGCAGTGTATACTGATCTGGTGATGGATTGTTTGGTAGATGGGTTTCATATATACAGACAACATTGAGATGTGCCACAACTATATCTGCGAGAGAGAGAATAATACCAACAGGTTCTTCCACAGGAAGGAGTTTTCGTCTTGCATATCTTCCAACGCAATTTAGTCTAGTTTTTTTCCTTTGCAAAGCTGTAATTTTCAGCCCAACTTTGCAAGAAGCTTGACGCTACATGTATAAAACAAGTCCTTGTGGTGTTTTGGTGCAGCACAGTCAGTTCATCATATATGTACTTGTAGGTGCTGCCTTGTGATTTGTTGACAGTGAGCCCAAATGCAGGTACACCAGAAAATTGCTTGGTGGTTTGCAATACACAAATAACTTGCTCATTTGACGAACTGGGAGAGAAAAAGTGGAATGAAATGTTTTACCTTGAATATTTCTGGCTGTGTTTCCAGGGATTACAATTAGTAGTCGGTTGGTACACTAGGTGTTCAAAGTGCATGGATAATACTATCATATACGACGTTCATTATATAACTCTCCCCTACTCCAGCACCACCATTCAGGAAATTGTAGAATGGTTCTTGATATTCATCTGCCTTAGGCAGTTTTTCGGTGACCACTAATAAATGAAGTAAAAACTTCTTTGTTTAGAGATATTACCAATGACAAGAATAAATCATCAGGAACATGTTTGCCAATCCAATAGTATAAAAAATGCGAGAATGTTCTGGTTGTTGTCTTGAGTAATATCTGGAGGGCTGAGGAATTCATATTCTGGATCTCGTATGTATTTTCCTTCGTAGAAAGGTTTTAAGTGCTTGACGACAAACACAATTTCTGACATTTCTTGATTAAATTTCAGGTGATGTGAATCATTTCTGATCTCCAGTGGTAGTACAACACCAGCAGCCAGTCATAATACATCTCAGAATCTTTCTCTTTTGAAACACAGTGATATCCGTATTAAACAAGGATATTTCCTGTTGCACATTCTTCCTAATCCATTTGAAAGAGTTATGTAGCTATTTTGTCTTATTAGACTACTCCACAGCCTGCACCTCATCCTCATCAGTTTCCCTGATAAGTGTAGTTTGAAAAAAAAGAGAACATGCCTCCAGTGATTTATGACAGGCTGCGTACTGCGTCCAGTATATATATATATATCCCTCATCATCATTCATCGTCTGAATTACCAAGGGAGGTTTCAGCATTCGGGTTCTATTTATTCTTTTAGGTCTATTGGAATGAAAGCTACCTTGACATTAGATCTGTTCATTGTAATTGACAAGATTCTTGAAAATGCTTTATACTCAGAAACCCCTCACGCTTTAGAAACAAATTGTCTATGTCATATAGTCTATCTCGCATACATTTATTGGATGCTTCCTTTCAAGTTAGTTTCTAAGTCAATTAGATAATAGTCCTCTCACAGTTGAGGGGTCTTTGATGTGTTGAACAGTTAAATTTACATGATTTGTACTATACTGATGCAATTTTGAAGGTGGTTTGCTTCAAGCCAGTGTAAAGATTGAAATATATACTTTGTGCTGTCTGCAGATCTACCGTCGCTATTCAGCAATCTCTGAATAACAGAAGCTTTAGCAGGTATCTTATTTGGACGTGCTGTATTGAAAGTGTTTTCTCCGGTAAGGTACAAATGGGAAATGTCACTTCTTTCAAGTGTGGTTGCTTGTACACAGAAACAGAGTGCTGGCCCTCACTAGGTGCAAGATTCACAATATCGCTCATTTGTACTGTAGTAAACATGATAGACCGTTTTTGTTGTTCTTGTTGGTACTCTACTGCATTATCTTTCTCAATTTCTTCCTCACTGTCTGGTAATGGAAAGTGACAGTTTGTTTTTGTACAGGGTAGAAGTTGATTAAGTGTTTTTTGTGTGTAGATATGGGAACTTCTTGACATGGAGTGACTGGCTAAGGTAGTCAAGGTGAACTTTCAGATGGTGTAACAGCTTGCCATACCTCTTTGTTACCAATACAAACTCAATGTAACGTCTTTATGCACAAAATTGTTGGCATTAAAAAGTGTTCCCTTTAGGTAGACAGGTGATATTAGCTTGTCTCTGAATAACTGATAACTCTCCTTGTAAATACCCAAAATTTAGAGACCTTACCACAAAACTACTTTTTTTGATTCGAGAAAAAATAAAGAAATTCTACGATGAAATTATCTGATCCTGGAGTTTTGTTGTTTTTCATATTCTTTAGACATTTACTAACCTTCTAATTTTTTTAATTCTGCAACAGTAAGTTTTGGATTGTTGTTGAAATTAAGTCTTCACATTTGTTATATCAACACTTATGTAGAGACTTTATAAAATAACTTAATTCTTTCCAATATCTCTCTTCTGCTTTGTGAAAATAAATTTTTCATATGTCTGAATTTGCTGAATGATTTTGTATGTGAAGTTTCTATTTTCCAGACCAAAAAAGTAGCTTGCGCATGATGTTTACATTCAGAATCGTCCTGGCAAAGAGAATACTGACGCAGATGCCCTTTCCAGACTACCAATAACCATTGGTGCTGTGCGTGCAGTGAACCAGTCTGTTATTCTGGTATCACACAGCCGTGTGTTAAGAGTTTGTATGTACCTGTACAGGTGTTGGATGTGTTACAGGATCCAGGGATAGGTGGACAAGAGGGAATGATATCATGGGATTGGAGAAGAGCACAGCGGCAAGATTAATTTCTTAAACAATGGATGCAGTGGATGCCAAGTATACAGACACCAATCGCCATGACACACAGATGTTCAATATCGCCAAGAGTCTGAAAATGCTCCGTGGTATTCTCTTCAAAGAAGTAAATAAAGATGGCGTTTACAGATACCAGTTGGTACCATGCTACCCTCGGCATATATCGACAAAGCCCTTGAAGGGTTTCATGTTGTCATTGGACATCCTGGCGGAGATCTGAGTGAAGTCCCCATGGAACGAACGCGCATCTCTATTTGGAATTCATACTTCACACCCCCTAGAGCTCTTATGCATGGACTTTCTTTTATTGGAACTATGTAAAGGTGGATTAACCAATGTACTTGTAGTTACCGATCACGTCACGACATCCGTTCAGGTTTTCCCAACCTGTGATAAAACGAAGACGACAGCTGAAGTACTGTATAACAATTTTATAATGCATTACGGGATACCTAGAAGGTTTCATTCAAGACCAAGGTTCCAACATTGAGTGCGAAATCATCACTGAGCTTTGTGGTATTTTGGAAATTGTCTCAGACAACCCAATACCATCCGAGCGGAAACGGGATCATAGAACGGTTAACCTGGACTCTCAGGAAATCGTATATTCCATCTCTCCTGTATGCCAATAACTGCTCTCGCTAGGTGTCCACCATGGTTTCACTGTTCCACCTGATTTATGGGGCAATTGGACCAATCCATCTAAATATTGGCATTTCGTTCAAACTAACCATTACCAAATGAAAATAGGTCGGAAAAAGGAGATTTTCGGCGAATTCGAATATGCAAATTTAAATCAAAATTAATAGAAGTTCTTAATACAACCAAAAAAAGATTTAAATTTGACGTTTCGATGACGGTCGAGAGATGCAGGTTGAATATTATGGCCGTCATAATGATCTTACTGGGAACGATATTTCCTTTTGTTGTATAAAGATGGACGTGTTTAACGCAATTTAGTTCGTTGTTCTCAGTTGGGAGTGTAATATTACTCTCTATACTTGAAGTGACCAAGAATTATTGGAGGATGTTGCCAAGGTAGAAGATGATAACTCTCCCGAAACACCTGCTCTTATTCTCCTTGTACTTTTAAAAAGTCATCTGCACGTAAATCTTTCTTATCTTTTCTTTCTTTTGTTTCATCGAATAACAGATTTGATGAATCTGTTGCCCGTATAGACGGATTGGTTTCTTTAATTGACCAACCCTAATCCTAACTAATGTCTAACGTTTGTAGCTTACTCTCTCCTGATCTCACTGCCAGAAACACAAAACAGATACAATTGGTTTTCTTTTATTTTATTTTTATTTTTTAAATTCAAAGATCATGTACAGAACAATAATTGTTTTACCTGGGGATACTTTTTTTCTGAGTAAATTTCGAAACCCAATATACCCTTTTTTACATTATGACACAATACATAATACACAAATTTAACATTGACTGAAGGGAGTCATAAAATATGACAAAATGGTAAAGGGACCTTCTATTAACTTATAAACCACTACACCACATTCTAACTGATCAGTTAGGCGTCATCAATCAGCTTGTGCTTACAAGTCATATATAAAAGCAATGATAAAATGCATCAACGAATTCCTTCCAAAATTTATGGCTGAATTGTGTCTACGAAAAATGTTTGATCTGCTAAGACCTCAAGTTAAATGACATCATTTTACCAGTTATTACATCACTAGTACCTATATGGTTTTTCATCAAATCTGTAACGTCATAAGATTTCTTTCCTGTATAACATCGGATAACTGATGTGATCACCAGACTCGTTTCTCTCTGCATGCTACTGTAAAATATAATGTTAGAATATAAAATTATATGTAATGGAATTATTCAAGGTTGTCTCTCTCACGTATTACATGTCTTATATATCAGGGGCCGAATAAACCTGTCTCTCTCATGTGTCACCTGTCTTACATATCAGGGGACCGAAAAAAACTGTCTATCTCACGTGTCACCTGTCTCATATGTCAGGGTACCGATAAAGCTGTCTCTATCACGTATCATTTGTCTCATATGCCAGGGAATAAAGCTGTCTCTCACGTGTCACCTGTCTCATATGTCAGGGTACCGAAAAAGCTGTCTCTATCACGTGTCACCTGTCTCATATGCCAGGGTACCGAAAACGCTGTCTCTCTCACGTGTCACCTGTCTCATATGCCAGGGAATAAAACTGTCTCTCTCACGTGTCGCTTGTCTCAAATGCCAGGGAATAAAGCTGTGTCTTTTACGTGTCACCTGTCTCATATGCCAGGGTACCGAAAAAGCTATCTCTCTCACGTGTCACCTGTCTCATATGCCAGGGAATAAAACTGTCTCTCTCACGTGTCACCTGTCTCATATGCCAGGGAATAAAGCTGTCTCTCTTACACTTTACATATATTATATGTAACGGGCCGAATAAAGCTATGCCTTTCACGTCATCTATTTGATATTTTGGGGGTCGTATAAAACTGTCTATCTCACATGTTATCTGTCTCATAATTTCAGTTTACCGAATAAAGCAATGTCTCTCACGTTATCTATTTGATAGGGACCAGATAAAACGATCAAAAACTATCAAAAAATATCACCTGATATCTATTTCATATGTTTTCAATCTCACGTTGTAGCATCGACTGCAGCTATCGTTTTCAACTAATCTTTACCTCAAATAAAAGGGAAGTTTTGTATGCAAATTATATGTTGGCCTATTATGATATAAACTTTCTATTGGGTAAGAAAAAGTACCAAGTGTTTCTCTTTCTGTCTTATATATTCTATATCAAGTTTCATAACACATACACGAACATTTCCAGACTTCGTCCTGTAGCGGACATCGATGGTAACGGATTGACAATATGTATTTTACATAAAACATCGTTATGACGGAGTGACTACAATGCTTACGTATAATAATATATATTTACATCGTATACATCGACCGCTTCCAGACATCGTTATGACGGAGTGACTCCAATGCTTACAGATAATAATATATATTTACATCATATACATCGACCACTTCCAGACATCGTTATGACGGAGTGACTCCAATGCTTACAGATAATAATATATATTTACATCATATACATCGACCACTTCCAGACATCGTTATGACGGAGTGACTCCAATGCTTACAGATAATAATATATATTTACATCTCATACATCGACCACTCCTTGAAATATCTATGACGCAATGTATATAGATTTTACATTGACAGTTCCATAGCTCCGATGCTAACAGAATAATGATATACTGAACACTTCCATGTCTTTTTGTGCCGCATGGAGTCAAATGTTAACGGTATGATTATATATGTTCATATGTATTTTACATAACTTGTACAACGACCACTTTCAGACATTTCTTTGACACAGTAACTACGATGCTAATTGAATAATGATATATTGACCACTTCTATACATTTTTATCATATAATAATATATATATCTATATATATATCTTACATAACTAATACAGACCACTTCAAGACTTCTTTGATGCAGTGACATGAAAACAATGTTATCGGTATAATGATCTATATTTTGCTCCACTGGTACATCGTCCACTTTTGGATTCCTATCACTGAAAGCTCAGATGCAAACATATGATGGTATTATTGTATACATCATGACAGTTGGACCACTTAAAAATCTCTCTATCACGTAGCAGTAGTAACCATTTTACATTCCCACTGCTTTAAATCCCATTCTGATGTCAATGGCACAAATGTATATATCGTCTTATATGATTTTCCATTAGATGTGTCAATTTAAGAAACTTGTCTAACAATTTTTCATTTACGCGAGCCATTGGAGACGAACTTAAGATTTGTTTTTATCACCCGATTGATTTTTAAGCAAAATGGGAGGAAACATTTTGCGTCAAGCTTGCTGTGTTATCTATGATCTTCATTGTTACGTCACCATGCCATATGTGAATGGTGACATGGGTATATACCAAATACCAAGGCAATCATGTGATCAATCGTCAATCTGACGTCATACAAATATTATATAAAAAAAGGAATCTTATCACACTCGCCAATAATGCATAACGTTCGCATGTGTCACTAAGGTGAATTTATGCGTTTATGAACCTTCTGACACCAGCATATCCCACGTTTCCATAGCAATTCTATACCTGTTCCAGATCTGCATTTGTTCAAGTTATAAATAATCAAAATTGACGATTATCGAAGAGATCTTTAAACATACAATCTATTTCGAAGAGAGAGTGTCGATGGTTTATCAGTGTTCCCTTTCTTTCGTATGATGCGGTAAATCTTCTAGGCAACAGCTTGTGATTGTGGTGGCGACAGATCCTCTACAGCTGTCACCGCTTGTGATGCACCGTCCTCAGCAGGGCCTACTTGGTTTGGTTTTCTCGCTGTCGTCTTTTTATCTTCCTCAGATTCCGAAGACGATCTCAAGGCATCTTCCTCTTTCTTGATCATTGTACTTTTCAGTCCCTCCGGAAGGAATTCGTAGAAGGCCATTCGGAACTGCTTGTTTGTCGCGCTGTATACAATAGGATTAAGCCCTGCACTACACTTTGCAGCAATTGGCGGTAAAGCTATTAGGATTGCTGGTAGAGATTCCGGGCCAACAAAGGCTGAATAGAAGGATACGATGGCATAAGGCACCCAGGCAACAACGAACACCACTAAAAATACACAAAAAATCAAATTGAATTGTAACTGCAGTTAAACCATATCCACGTTCGACATGTCAACCGTAATTATAACCTTCTCTAGTTCAATGCATCCTATCATTTCAAAAAGCTTTCGATTATATCTTAGTATCATAACAAAATCCTCTCCATCACTACACCAATACTCAACATCACACAACATACATTACCATTAATACATTATATGACACCATACATCTCTGCATCATTAAAATATCACACAATGAACCTCTCCATCACAACAGTATCCAACAATGAACCTCTCCATCACAACAGTATCGCACAATGAACCTCTCCATCACAACAGTATCACATAATTAACCTCTCCATCATTACAGTATCACACAATGAACCTCTCCATCACAACAGTATCCAACAATGAACCTCTCCATCACAACAGTATCACACAATGAACCTCTCCATCATTACAGTATCACACAATGGACCTCTCCATCACAACAGTATCACACAATGAACCTCTCCATCATTACAGTATCACACAATGAACCTCTCCATCATTACAGTATCACACAATGTACCTCTCCATCATTACAGTATCACACAATGGACCTCTCCATCACAACAGTATCACACAATGAACCTCTCCATCATTACAGTATCACACAATGGACCTCTCCATCACAACAGTATCACACAATGAACCTCTCCATCATTACAGTATCACACAATGTACCTCTCCATCATTACAGTGCCACACAATAAAACTCTCCATCATCACCATATCACACAATGAACCTCTCCATCACAACAGTATCCAACAATGACCTTCTCCATCATTACAGTATTACACAATGAACCTCTCCATCATTACTGTATCACACAATGAACCTCTCCATCATTACTGTATCACACAATGAACCTCCCAATCATTATAGTATCATACAAATAACCTCTCTATTATCACAGTATCACACAACAAACGTCACTGTTATTTTTTAGTGTCACAATGAAACTCTCCATCATTACAGAATAACACAATGAACATCTTCATGATTACAGTATCACACAATAAATTTCTCCATCATCAAAGTATTACACAATAAACCTCTCCATCATTACAGTATCACACAAGCTACCTCAAATATCAGTCTTCAGACTTTGTCATCAGATCAGCATAAACTATAGTTAAATTTCTGCCATCTCTGCCGATCCATTAAAAAAGTTGAAGATTTTTGGCAACAAGGTTACACAAAAAATAATCTAATACAAGCGATCTGTATCAGTAAAGTATCTCTGAACTAATTACGAAATGGATATTTTGATGTTTCTTTAAGATCAGGATAGGCAAGTAGATGGAAGGCGGAAAAGCATCACTGAGATCAGAAAGGGAATTAAAGAGAAGTTGTCTTTGATTAGTATAAAGATGAAGAAGAAGTGAACACAATCTTCTACACAAACAAGCAGGGCTATCAATTGGATGGGAATTAAATCGATCAAAGTTACGGTGACTTAAGATTATTTAGTTTCTTAGCTGATATAATGATATTGTCTTTACTAGCTCCAAGGAATTTAATGATATCTAAAACTTGATGTCGGTCACATGCATCAGGTTGATAAACCAAAAAATGAGCTCTAATGGGTGTAATTTTGGGAAACAGACAAGAAGGATCCACTCCCTGACATGAGGTTTGGAAAGAAGCTAGCATAATATGGGTGGGTTTTAGAACAACAAACAAATATGAAAATGATAGTTATCATTGTAATATTGAGAGGAGTAAGATTGTTTCGAATGCATGTAATTAATAAGTGTCATAAAACACACATATCCATCATTATATATAGTCACACCACACACATTTTCATTATTACATAATTTCACACCACACACATCTCCATTATCATATGATGTCACAATATACATTCATTAATATATAATGTCACAACACACAGCTCCATTATTATATAATGTCACAACATACATCCATTAATATATAATGTCACAACACACATCTCCATTATTATATAATGTCACAACACACATCCATTAATATATAATGTCACAACACACATCTCCATTATTATATAATGTCACACAACACATCTTCATTATTATATAACGTCATAATACACATATCTATTATTAAATAATGTCACAACACAGATCTCCATTATTATATAATGTCACAACACACATCGTCATTATTATATTATTTCACAACACACATCTCCATTATCATATAATGTCACAATAGAAATCACCATAATAATATATGACATCACACAACACACATCTCCATCATTATATATGACATAACACACCACACATCTCCATTATTATATTATTTCACAATACACATCTCCAGTATCATATAATGTCACAACACACATCTCAATTATTGTAGATTGTCACACCACACACATTTTCATTATTATATAGTGTCACACAACACATATCTCCATTATTATATATTGTCACAACACACAACTCCATTATTATATATGACATAAACACAACACACATCTCCCTGATTATATAATGTCACAACGCATATCGTCATTATCATATTATGTCACAACACACATATCTATTATTATATAATGTTACAACACACAGCTCCATTATTATATAATGTCACAACACACATCGTCATTATTATATAATGTCACGACAAACATCTACATTATTACATATGACATCACACAACATACATCTCCGTTATTATAACATTTGACCACACACATCTCCATTATTATATAATGCCACACCACACACATCTCAATTATTTTACAATGTCACCACACACATTTCCATTATTATATAATGTCACGCAACCCATCTCCATTATTATATATGACATAACACACCACACATCTCCATTATTATATATTGTCACAACACACATCTCCATTATTATATTTGATATCACACAACACACATCACCATCATTATATATGATATCACACAACGCACATCTGCATTATCATATAGTGTCACACAACACACATCACCATTATTATATATGACATCACACAACATACATCTGCATTATCATAATGTCACACAACACACATCACCATTATTATATATGACATCACACAACACTCATCTGCATTATCATATAGTGTCACACAACACACATCACCATTATTATATAATGTCACACCACGCCAATCTCCATTACATATTATCGTACCGCTCACCTTTCCAGCATTTAATTAATCCATATCATTCAGTTTAAACTCAACCTCAACGATTTCCTAGATCGTACCAATAAAATATCACAGTACAATCAAATAATGTCAACATCATTACTTACTAAGCATGCAGCCAATTGTCTTTGCCATTTTTTTCTCCACCCTGAGGTTCTTTCTAGCAACACGACTTGTCATGTCCCAAACTCCACTTCGTGCGACATTGCGGATCTAAGAACGAAAAGATGGTACGTGAAAATATTGTTTTTTCTTGTGTTTTATTATTTATGTTAAACAAGCAATATTTCCCTATCATTTAAACCAAACACTATTTTCCCTTTTGTAAACCAAATGATGTTCCCTACCATGGAAAACAAACATTGTGACCCATTATGTACCCCAATTCATGTTTTCCATCATGAAAGTCAATCCATATTTTCCATCATATAAACAAACAAAAATCTGTATCATGGAAATCAATCTAGTTTCCCATTATATAAACCAAACAATTTTCTCTATGATATAAACCAAACAATTTTCCATATTATGGAAACCAAATTACATTTCCCAACATATAAACCAAAAAATAATTCATGGAAACTAGTCTAGTCTAATAAAACAAACAATCCCCCTATCATGGAAACCAAGTCACGTTTCCAGCCATATAAATCAAACCATTTTCTCCATACTGGAAACCAAATCACGTGTCCCATCATATAAACCAACAAACTTTATCTATCATGGAATTAAGTCCAGTTTTCCATCTGATAAAACATAATATCCCCCTATCATGGAAACCAAATCACGTTTCCAGCCATATAAAGCAAACAATTTTCTCCATACTGGAAACCAATCTAGTTGTCCCATCATATAAACCAAACACTCCCCCTATCATGGAAACCAAATCACGATTCCCATCATATAAAGCAAACAATTTTCCCAATCATGGAAACCAAATCACGTTTCCCATCATATAAAGCAAACATTTTTTTCCATATTGGAAACTAATCTAGTTTTCCCATCATATAAAGCAAACAATTTTTTCCATATTGGAAACTAATCAAGTTTTCCCATCATATAAAACAAACAATTTTCCCTATCATAGAAACCAGATCACGTTTCCAATCATATAAAGCAAACAATTTTTTTTTCTACATTGGAAACTAATCTAGTTTTCCCATCATATAAACCAAACACTCCCTCTATCATGGAAACCAAATCACGTTTCCATCATATAAAGCAAACAATTTTCCCTATCATGGAAACCAAATCACGTTTCCCATCATATAAAGCAAACAATTTTCTCCATATTGGACACTAATCTAGTTTTCCCATCATATAAACCAAACACTCCCCCTATCATGGAAACCAAATCACGATTCCCATCATATAAAGCAAACAATTTTCCCAATCATGGAAACCAAATCACGTTTCCCATCATATAAAGCAAACATTTATTTCCATATTGGAAACTAATCTAGTTTTCCCATCATATAAAGCAAACAATTTTTTCCATATTGGAAACTAATCTAGTTTTCCCATCATATAAAACAAACAATTTTCCCTATCATAGAAACCAGATCACGTTTCCAATCATATAAAGCAAAAAAAATTTTTTTCTACATTGGAAACTAATCTAGTTTTCCCATCATATAAACCAAACACTCCCCCTATCATGGAAACCAAATCACGTTTCCCATCATATAAAGCAAAACATTTTTTTACCATATTGGAAACTAATCTAGTTTTCCCATCATATAAACCAAACACTACCCCTATCATGGAAACCAAATCACGTTTCCCATCATATAAAGCAAACAATTTTCCCTATCATGGAAACCAAATCACATTTCCCAACATATAAAGCAAACAATTTTCCCTATCATGGAAACCAAATCACATTTCCCAACATATAAACCAAAAAATAATTCATGGAAACTAATCTAGTTTTCCCATCTAATAAAACAAAGAATGTTCTTTATCATTGAAACCAAATCACGTTTCCCATCATATAAAGCAAACATTTTTTTCCATATTGGAAACTAATCTAGGTTTCCCATCATATAATGCAAATGATTTTCCCTATCATTGAAACCAAATCACGTTTCCCATCATATAAAGCAAACAATTTATTCATATTGGAAACTAATCTCGTTTTCCCATCATATAAAGCAAACAATTTTTTTCATATATGGAAACTAATCTAGTTTTCCCATCATATAAACCAAACACTTCCCCTATCATGGAAACCAAATCACGTTTCCCATCATATAAAGCAAACAATTTTCCCCTATCATGGAAACCAAATCACATTTCCCAACATATAAAGCAAACAATTTTCCCTATCATGGAAACCAAATCACATTTCCCAACATATAAACCAAAAAATAATTCATGGAAACTAATCTAGTTTTCTCATCTAATAAAACAAAGAATTTTCCCTATCATGGAAACCAAATCACGTTTCCCATCATATAAAGCAAACAATTTTCCCAATCATGGAAACCAAATCACGTTTCCCATCATATAAAGCAAACATTTTTTTTCCATATTGGAAACTAATCTAGTTTTCCCATCATATAAACCAAACACTCCCCCTATCATGGAAACCAAATCACGTTTCCCATCATATAAAGCAAATAATTTTCCCTATCATGGAAACCAAATCACGTTTCCCATCATATAAAGCAAACAATTTTTTTCCATATTGGAAACTAATCTAGTTTTCCCATCTAATAAAACAAAGAATTTTCCCTATCATTGAAACCAAATCACGTTTCCCATCATATAAAGCAAACAATTTTTTTCTATATTGGAAACTAATCTAGATTTCCCATCATATAAACCAAACACTCCCCCTATCATAGAAACCAGATCACGTTTCCCATCATATAAAGCAAATAATTTTCCCTATCATGGAAACCAAATCACATTTCCCATCATACAAAGCAAACAATTTTCTCCATATTGGAAACTAATCTAGTTTTCCCATCATATAAACCAAACACTCCTGCTATCATGGAAACCAAATCACGTTTCCCATCATATAAAGCAAACAATTTTTTCCATATTGGAAACTAATCTAGTTTTCCCATCATAAAAACCAAACACTTCTCCTATCATGGAAACCAAATCACGTTTCCCATCATATAAAGCAAACAATTTTTTCCATAGTGGAAACTAATCTAGTTTTCCCATCATATAAATCAAACACTCCCCCTATCATGGAAACCAAATCACGTTTCCCATCATATAAAGCAAACAATTTTCCCTATCCTGGAAACCATATCACATTTCCCAACATATAAAGCAAACAATTTTCCCTATCATGGAAACCAAATCACATTTCCCAACATATAAACCAAAAAATAATTCATGGAAACTAATCTAGTTTTCCCATCTAATAAAACAAAGAATTTTCCCTATCCTGGAAACCAAATCACGTTTCCTATCATATAAAGCAAACAATTTTTTTTTCTACATTGGAAACTAATCTAGTTTTCCCATCATATAAACCAAACACTCCCTCTATCATGGAAACCAAATCACGTTTCCATCATATAAAGCAAACAATTTTCCCTATCATGGAAACCAAATCACGTTTCCCATCATATAAAGCAAACAATTTTCTCCATATTGGAAACTAATCTAGTTTTCCCATCATATAAACCAAACACTCCCCCTATCATGGAAACCAAATCACGTTTCCCATCATATAAAGCAAAACATTTTTTACCATATTGGAAACTAATCTAGTTTTCCCATCATATAAACCAAACACTACCCCTATCATGGAAACCAAATCACGTTTCCCATCATATAAAGCAAACAATTTTCCCTATCATGGAAACCAAATCACATTTCCCAACATATAAAGCAAACAATTTTCCCTATCATGGAAACCAAATCACATTTCCCAACATATAAACCAAAAAATAATTCATGGAAACTAATCTAGTTTTCCCATCTAATAAAACAAAGAATGTTCTTTATCATTGAAACCAAATCACGTTTCCCATCATATAAAGCAAACAATTTTTCTATATTGGAAACTAATCTAGGTTTCCCATCATATAATGCAAATGATTTTCCCTATCATTGAAACCAAATCACGTTTCCCATCATATAAAGCAAACAATTTATTCCATATTGGAAACTAATCTAGTTTTCCCATCATATAAAGCAAACATTTTTTTTCATATATGGAAACTAATCTAGTTTTCCCATCATATAAACCAAACACTTCCCCTATCATGGAAACCAAATCACGTTTCCCATCATATAAAGCAAACAATTTTCCCCTATCATGGAAACCAAATCACATTTCCCATCATATAAAGCAAACAATTTTCCCTATCATGGAAACCAAATCACATTTCCCAACATGTAAACCAAAAATAATTCATGGAAACTAATCTAATAAAACAAAGTTTTCATGGAAACCAAATCATCATCATATAAAGCAAACAATTTTCCCTATCATGGAAACCAAATCACGTTTCCCATCATATAAAGCAAACAATTTTCCCTATCATGGAAACCAAATCACGTTTCCCATCATATAAAGCAAACATTTTTTTCCATATTGGAAACTAATCTAGTTTTCCCATCATATAAAGCAAACAATTTTTCCTATCATAGAAACCAGATCACGTTTCCAATCATATAAAGCAAACAATTTTTTCTATATTGGAAACTAATCTAGTTTTCCCATCATATAAACCAAACACTCCCCCTATCATGGAAACCAAATCACGTTTCCCATCATATAAAGCAAACAATTTTTCCATATTGGAAACTAATCTAGTTTTCCCATCATATAATGCAAATGATTTTCCCTATCATTGAAACCAAATCGCGTTTCCCATCATATAAAGCCAACAATTTATTCCATATTGGAAACTAATCTAGTTTTCCCATCATATAAAGCAAACATTTTTTTTCATATATGGAAACTAATCTAGTTTTCCCATCATATAAACCAAACACTTCCCCTATCATGGAAACCAAATCACGTTTCCCATCATATAAAGCAAACAATTTTTTCCATAGTGGAAACTAATCTAGTTTTCCCATCATATAAAGCAAACAATTGTTTCCATATTGGAAACTAATCTAGTTTTCCCATCATATAAAGCAAACAATTGTTTCCATATTGGAAACTAATCTAGTTTTCTCATCATATAAAGCAAACAATTTTTTCTATATTGGAAATTAATCTAGTTTTCCCATCATATAAACCAAACACTCCACCTATCATGGAAACCAAATCACGTTTCCCATCATATAAAGCAAATAATTTTCCCTATCATGGAAACCAAATCACGTTTCCCATCATATAAAGCAAACAATTTTTTCCATATTGGAAACTAATCTAGATTTCCCATCTAATAAAACAAATAATTTTCCCTATCATTGAAACCAAATCACGTTTCCCTTCATATAAAGCAAACAATTTTTTCCATATTGGAAACTAATCTAGTTTTCCCATCATATAAAGCAAACAATTTTTTCCATATTGGAAACTAATCTAGTTTTCCCATCCTATAAAGCAAACAATTTTTTACATATTGGAAACTAATCTAGTTTTCCAATCATATAAAGCAAACAATTTTTCCATATTGGAAACTAATCTAGTTTTCCCATCATATGAAGCAAACAATTTTGTCCATATTGGAAACTAATCTAGTTTTCCCATCATATAAAGCAAATGATTTTCCCTATCATTGAAACCAAATTACATTTCCTATCGTATAAACCAAATATTTTTTCTATCAAGGAAACCAAATCACGTTTACCATGATAAACACTTTTTCGTATCAAAGACATTAATTTAGTTTTTCAAAAATACAAGCAAAACACTTCCCACAATCGTCGAAACCAAATCACGTTTTCCATTATATAACCTAAACAATTTTCTTTATTATGGAAACCAATTTAGTTTTCCAAACATATAGACCAAGCAATTTTCTCTATCATGGAAACCAAATCACGTTTTCCATCATATAAACCAAACAATTTGATCTATCATTGAAACCAATCTAGTTTTCCCATCATAAAATACAAATAATTTTCCCTATTACGAAACCAAATCACGTTTTCTATCATATAAACCAAACAATTTGATCTATCATTGAAACCAATCTAGTTTTCCCATCATAAAATGCAAATAATTTTCCCTATTACGAAACCAAATCACGTTTTCCATCATATAAACCAAACAATTTGATCTATCATTGAAACCAATCTAGTTTTTCAATCATATAAACGAAACAATTTTTCCTATCATTGAAACCAAATCATTTTTCCCATCATATAATGCAAATAATTGTTTTCTATCCTGGAGATACACGTTTCCGGTCATATAACCAAATAATTTTTCTATCATGGAAACTAAATCACGTTTGGTCACCTTCATCTTATAACACAACCAGTAGAAGATTAGAGTGTGACGTTTCGATGACTGCATGGACACATTCATCCTTTCTGCCGGCCTCCGAGTCGTTTGGATGCGCGCTCCTCCTCATCAGATTATTAGATAGAAATGATATTTTAAAATGTTTTATGAATGTAGTTTATATTGATTTTACAATAACTGATGAAGTGACCTCTTCATAATATAAGCTGGTGGCTCTGCTACAGTTAAAATAGTCAATAACCTGATGGAAAGGGCTATGATTTTCAACTGAATAGGACAGGGTGTATCTCTGAACTTTAAAAATTGCAATTTCACTATAAGGCAGTTTATTTTGATAAGGATTCCCGTAAAAAAAAAGCATCAGTCCCTTCATATCTTACCTGTTGGAACTCAGGTACGTTTATTGTTTCACCTTAATATCTGTAAATGTCTATTTTTTATTTTCTTGATTTCTGTTAGTCTGCTTTTTATATATATGTGTAGCCTTGCGGTTCGTTAAACGCATGTTTATTGTACAAAACACACTAAAATGTTTTATATTACAAAATAAGCTAATCTGCCTATACTTATCGAATTAAGCTTAAAACATAGACGTTTACACTAATAGGGATTAAGTATCAATGTCCAGTTAATGGTGAATTGTAGGTAAAATAAATAATCTAAATATGTGTTTGGGTGACCTAACAATGATTTTTTGTATAGCTTCGTTATGAAAGCAATTAGAATCTTTTTTCAGTCAACGATAGGTGAAAGTTACAATCTAAGATATGTGTTGAGATGGCCATTCATATTGTAAGCATGTTTGATTATGACAGTTATCAGAAGTATCTATTTTTCATTCATTAATAACACATGAAAAGTTATAAACATACCAACTTCATTTTTGTATTTGTTAGCAATCAATTTCAAATTGCACTGTTTATAGGGTGAGGGCTAACCCTAAAGATCAAGGTTAGTATAGGTGGTAAATAGGTCACATACAGGTCTGGGTGACTACATATACAACAACAATGACGGTCTTTTGTCTAGAAACCACAAGAGAGCTTACACGCACGGCGTTTATCATATATATAACAGATGATGACTCTGATTGTAATGAGCAAAATGTTGAACTTTGGTCAATGTATAGATAAGTAACATCTGTGTTGGAGTTTTAAAGGCAACGATTTTTCTCTAGTATATTTTGACATAAATATCTTCATCTTTCTGTACAGTTATAGTAGAGTACACGCCCCGATCTTTTTCGTCCGCGTTTTGGAATCTCCCTAGTCTAAAATATGTGATGTCATTTCTGCTATAAGAATATCCGCCATATGCATGAACTGAATGGTTTACACAAAGTGAAAGTTTATTATATGACATTCCTATATATACGCTGTGTTGTCCAGGGATATTACAAATTAAGTGAAAATTAGTTTTCTTAGTAAGAGTTTCCGAAAACACAACAAAACCGAGACAAATAGCGAGTAAATAAATCTACCGATTAGAATCTTCTTGATCAGAGTTAATCTGGTCAATATGTTAATTAGAAAACATACTAATCTTATAATTTGCCGACATCACTTTCAAGTCATACCTGAGTGAACACTTGGATACAGGTAATTAAGTGTCCAGCGTCGTCTAACTAGTGTCAGGACTAGACACAGGTGTTATTTACCTTTATAATTTCACACCTGACACAGATTGAGGACGTAGATAATGTACCATTATTATTACACCAGATGTTACCTTTTATGTATATCAGAATGTAATGATATATGTATATACATACGGCTTAGTGACATATTTCAGTTCATCTGAAATTTAATAACACATCCATAATAACTGTAATATGATGGTTAAACGAATAGAAATTCTATTAATTTACAAACGTTTAAATTGTTTAAAGTGAAACATATATTATTCAAATAATGGTATATGAGAGCGCAAAAGAAAGTGTTTTTGTTTGTTTTGACTTTTTAATATATTTTGAAAGGAAGCAGCTACCGAACACGGCTATCTGAAGTTACGTAAACGACCTTGACCGAGATGATTAATGACCTATATCTATAAAAACTACAATGACTTGTTAATTTGAACTAGATTTTTAATGGCATGAAATAAGGTGATAGCAAATGCCACGATTCATTGTTGGAAACGAAATGATTGAAAGCCCGGATAGGTGAAAAATGGAAAACTTTTGTCATATTTCAACATATAAAGCAAACAATTTTCCCAATCATGGAACCAAACGAAATTTTCCCTATCATGGAAACAAATCACATTTCCCAACATAACAAACAATTTTCCCATGACAATTTTCATATGTCTTCCAATATTGGAAACTAATCTAGTTTTCCCATCATATAAACAAAGAACTCCCCTATCATATGGAAACCAAATCACGTTTCCCATCATATAAAGCAAACAATTTTTTTCCTATTTGGAAACTAATCTAGTTTTCCCATCATATAAACCAAAATTTTCCCTATCATGTTTCCCATCATAAAAGCAAACTTTCCCAATCATATTTCAACATATGAAACATAAACAATTTTCCCAATCAAATCACGGAACACAATTTTTTCTTACAGTGGAAACTAATCTAGTTTTCCCATCATATAAACACAAACAATTTTCCCCTATCATGTTTCCCATCATATAAACAAACAAATACAAACAATTTTCCCATCATATAAAGAACAAAGTTTTCCCAATCATATAAAGCAAACAAAGCATATAAACACAAACAAACTCCAAAATCATGGAAACAAAACACAAACACAATTTTCCTATCATGGAAACCAAACATGTTTCCAAACATATAAAGCAAAAAATTTTTTCATGGAAACAAAATCAATTCCCAATCATAGAACACAAACAATGCTCCCAATCAACAAACAATTTTTCCCATCATTGTAGCACAAACAGTTTTCCCAATCATATAAACAAAACAATGCTCCCAATCATGGAACACAAACAAACAATCATAAACACAAACAATACTCCCAATCATGGAGCACACAAAATAGAACACAAACAATACTCCCAATCATAGAGCACAAACAATCCCAACATAGAACACAAACAATACTCCCAATCATAGAAGAACACAATAAACAAACAATACTCCCAATTATAGAATTATAGAACACAAACAATACTCCCAATCATAGAACACAAACACATAGAGCACAAAATAATTCCCAATACTCCCAATATAGAACACAAACAATTTCCCAATCATATAGAACACAAACAATACTCCCAGTCATGGAATAAAAACAATTTCCTGTCATAAACACAAACAATCCTCCCAATCATAGAACACAAACAATACAATATAAGAACACAAACCAATCATAGTCATCACATATAGAAAACAAACAATACTCCCAATCATAGAACACAAACAATATTCCCATCATGGAACACAAACAATGTTGCCAACAATCCCAATTATAGAACACAAACAATCCTCCCAATTATAGAACAAAAACAATACTCCCAATCATAGAACACAAACAATACTCCCAATTATAGAACACAAACAATCCTCCCAATTATAGAACAAAAACAATACTCCCAATCATAGAACACAAACAATCTTCCCAATCATAGAACACAAACAATACTCCCAATCATAGAACACAAACAATACTCCCAGTCATGGAATAAAAACAATGTTGCCTGTCATGGAGCACAAATAATCCTCCCAATTATAGAACACAAACAATACTCCCAATCATAGAACACAAACAATGCTCCCAGTCATGGAATAAAAACAATGTTGCCTGTCATAGAGCACAAATAATCCTCCCAATCATAGAACACAAACAATAAACAATCCTCCCAATCATAGAACACAAACAATACTCCCAATCATAGAACACAAACAATACTCCCAATTATAGAACACAAACAATCTTCCCAATCATAGAACACAAACAATACTACCAATCATAGAGCACAAACAATCCTCGCAATTATAGAATACAAACAATACTCCCAATCATAGAGCACAAACAATCTTCCCAATCATAGAACACAAACAATACTCCCAATCATAGAACACAAACAATCTCCCCAATCATAGAACACAAACAATACTCCCAATCATAGAACACAGACAATACTCCCAGTCATGGAATAAAAACAATGTTTCCTGTCATGGAGCACAAATAATCCTCCCAATTATAGAACACAAACAATTCTCCCAATCATAGAACACAAAAAATGCTCTCAGTCATTGAACACAAAAAATGCTCCCAATCATAGAACACAAACTATACTCCCAGTCATGGAATAAAAACAATGTTGCCTGTCATGGAGCACAAACAATCCTCCCAATTATAGAACACAAGCAATACTCCCAATCATAGAACACAAACAATACTCCCAGTCATGGAATAAAAACAATGTTGCCTGTCATGGACCACAAATAATCCTCCCAATTATAGAACACAAATTATTCTCTCAATCATGGAACACAAACAATGCTCTTAGTCATTAAACACAAACAATACTCGCAATCATGGAGCACAAACAATCCTCCCAGTTATAGAACAAAAACAATACTCCCAGTCATGGAATAAAAAAAAATGTTGCCTGTCATGGAGCACAAATAATCCTCCCAATCATAGAACACAAACAATACTCCCAATCATAGAGCACAACCAATCCTCCCAATCATAGAACACAAACAATACTCCCAATTATAGAACACAAACAATACTCCCAATCATAGAACACAAACAATACTCTCAATCAAAGAACACAAACTTTACTCCCAGTCATGGAATAAAAACAATGTTGCCTGTCATGGAGCACAAACAATACTCCCAATTATAGAACACAAACAATACTCCCAATCATAGACCACAACCAATCCTCCCAATCATAGAACACAAACAATACTCCCAATCATAGAGCACAAACAATCTTCCCAGTCATAGAACACAAACAATACTCCCAATCATAGAACACAAACAATCTCCCCAATCATAGAACACAAACAATACTCCCAATCATAGAACACAGACAATACTCCCAGTCATGGAATAAAAACAATGTTTCCTGTCATGGAGCACAAATAATCCTCCCAATTATAGAACACAAACAATTCTCCCAATCATGGAACACAAACAATGCTCTCAGTCATTAAACACAAAAAATGCTCCCAATCATAGAACACAAACAATACTCCCAATCATAGAACACAAACAATACTACCAATCATAGAACACAGACAATACTCCCAGTCATGGAATAAAAACAATTCTTCCAATCATAGAACACAAACAATCTTCCCAATCATAGAACACAAGCAATACTCCCAATCATAGAACGCAAACAATCTTCCCAATCATAGAACACAAACAACACTCCCAATCATAGAACACAAACTATACTCCCAGTCATCATAGAGCACAAACAATCCTCCCAATTATAGAACACAAGCAATACTCCCTATCAAGGAACACAAACAATCTCCCCAATCATAGAACAGAAACAATACTCCCAATCATAGAACACAGACAATACTCCCAGTTATGGAATAAAAACAATGTTGCCTGTCATGGAGCACAAATAATCCCCCCAATTATAGAATACAAAGAATTCTCCCAATCATAAAACACAAACAATACTCCCAATCATGGAGCACAAACAATCCTCCCAGTTATACAACAAAAACAATACTCCCAGTCATGGAATAAAAACATTGTTGCCTGTCATGGAGCACAAATAATCCTCCCAATCATAGAACAAAAACAATACTCCCAATCATAGACCACAACCAATCCTCCCAATCATAGAACACAAACAATACTCCCAATCATAGAACACAAACAAACTCCCAATCATAGAGCACAACCAATCCTCCCAATCATAGAACACAAACAATACTCCCAATCATAGAACACAAACAATCTCCCCAATCATAGAACACAAACAATACTCTCAATCAAAGAACACAAACTTTACTCCCAGTCATGGAAGAAAAATAATGTTGCCTGTCATGGAGCACAAATAATCCTCCCAATCGTAGACCACAACCAATCCTCCCAATCATAGAACACAAACAATACTCCCAATCATAGAGCACAAACAATACTCCCAATCATAGAACACAAACAATACTCCCAATCATAGAACACAGACAATACTCCCAGTCATGGAATAAAAACAATGTTGCCTGTCATGGAGCACAAATAATCCTCCCAATCATAGAACACAAACAATACTCCCAATCATAGACCACAACCAATCCTCCCAATCATAGAACACAAACAATACTCCCAATCATAGAGCACAAACAATACTCCCAATCATAGACCACAACGAATCCTCCCAATCATAGAACACAAACAATACTCCCAATCATAGAGCACAAACAATACTCCCAATCATAGAACACAAACAATACTCCCAATTATAGAACACCAACAATCTTCCCAATCATAGAACACAAACAATACTACCAATCATAGAGCACAAACAATCCTCGCAATTATAGAATACAAACAATACTCCCAATCATAGAGCACAAACAATCTTCCCAATCATAGAACACAAACAATACTCCCAATCATAGAACACAAACAATCTCCCCAATCATAGAACACAAACAATACTCCCAATCATAGAACACAGACAATACTCCCAGTCATGGAATAAAAACAATGTTTCCTGTCATGGAGCACAAATAATCCTCCCAATTATAGAACACAAACAATTCTCCCAATCATGGAACACAAACAATGCTCTCAGTCATTAAACACAAAAAATGCTCCCAATCATAGAACACAAACTATACTCCCAGTCATGGAATAAAAACAATGTTGCCTGTCATGGAGCACAAACAATCCTCCCAATTATAGAAAACAAGCAATACTCCCAATCATAGAACACAAACAATATTCCCAGTCATGGAATAAAAACAATGTTGCCTGTCATGGAGCACAAATAATCCTCCCAATTATAGAACACAAACAATACTCCCAATTATAGAACACAAACAATGCTCCCAGTCATGGAATAAAAACAATGTTGCCTGTCATGGAGCACAAATAATCCTCCCAATCATAGAACACAAACACTACTCCCAATCATAGACCACAACCAATCCTCCCAATCATAGAACACAAACAATACTCCCAATTATAGAACACAAACAATACTCCCAATCATAGAACACAAACAATACTCCCAATCATAGAACACAAACAATACTACCAATCATAGAGCACAAACAATCCTCGCAATTATAGAATACAAACAATACTTCCAATCATAGAACACAAACAATCCTCCCAATCATAGAACACAAACAATACTCCCAATCATAGAACGCAAACAATCTTCCCAATCATAGAACACAAACAATACTCCCAATCATAGAACACAAACAATACTCCCAATCATAGAGCACAAACAATACTCCCAATTATAGAACACAAACAATCCTCCCAATTATAGAACAAAAACAATACTCCCAATTATAGAACACAAACAATACTCCCAGTCATGGAATAAAAACAATGTTGCCTGTCATGGAGCACAAATAATCCTCCCAATCATAGAACACAAACAATACTCCCAATCATAGACCACAACCAATCCTCCCAATCATAGAACACAAACAATACTCCCAATCATAGAACACAAACAAAACTCCCAATCATAGAGCACAACCAATCCTCCCAATCATAGAACACAAACAATACTCCCAATCATAGAACACAAACAATCTCCCCAATCATAGAACACAAACAATACTCCCAATCAAAGAACACAAACAATACTCCCAGTCATGGAATAAAAACAATGTTGCCTGTCATGGAGCACAAATAATCCTCCCAATCATAGAACACAAACAATACTCCCAATCATAGAACACAAACAATACTCCCAATTATAGAACACAAACAATACTCCCAATCATAGAACACATACAATACTCCCAGTCATGGAATAAAAACAATGTTGCCTGTCATGGAGCACAAATAATCCTCCCAATCATAGAACACAAACAATACTCCCAATCATAGACCACAACCAATCCTCCCAATCATAGAACACAAACAAACTCCCAATCATACTCCCAATCATAGAACACAAACAATACTCCCAATCATAGAAGCACAAACAATACCAATCAATCATGGACACAAACAATCCTCCCAATCATAGAACACAAACAATACTCCCAATCATAGAACACAAACAAATCATAGAACACAAACCTCCCAATGTTGCCTGTCATGGAACACAAACAATACTCAATTATAGAACACCAATCATAGAACACAAACAATACTCCCAATTATAGAACACAAACAATACTCCCAATCAAGGAACATAGACAATCTTCCCAATCATAGAACACAAACAATACTCCCAATCATAGAACACAAACAATCTCCCCAATCATAGAACACAAACAATACTCCCAATCATAGAGCACAAACAATACTCCCAATTATAGAACACAAACAATACTCCCAATCATAGAACACAAACAATACTCCCAATCATAGAACACAGACAATACTCCCAGTCATGGAATAAAAACAATGTCCCCAATCATAGAACACAAACAATACTCCCAATCATAGAACACAAACTATACTCCCAGTCATGGAATAAAAACAATCATAGAACACAAACAATACTCCCAATCATAGAACACAAACAATACTCCCAATCATGGAACACAAACAATCCTCCCAATCATCAATACTCCCAATCATGGAACAAAAACAATCCTCCCAATCATGGAGCACAAAATAATCCTCCCAATTATAGAACACAAACAATACTCCCAATTATAGAACACAAACAATGCTCCCAGTCATGGAATAAAAACAATGTTGCCTGTCATGGAGCACAAACAATCCTCCCAATTATAGAACACAAGCAATACTCCCAATCATAGAACACAAACAATACTCCCAGTCATAGAACACAAAACAATGTTGCCTCCCAGTCAATCACAATCAGTCACAAACACAAACAATATCCTCCCAACAATCTTCATAGAACACAAACAATACTCCCAATCATAGAACACAAACAATACTCCCAGTCATGGAATAAAAACAATGTTGCCTGTCATGGAGCACAAATAATCCTCCCAATCATAGAACACAAACAATACTCCCAATCATGGAGCACAAACAATTCTCCCAATTATAGAACACAAACAATACTCCCAATCATAGAACACAAACAATCTTCCCAATCATAGAACACAAACAATACTCCCAATCATAGAACACAAACAATACTACCAATCATAGAGCACAAACAACAATACTCCCAATCATAGAACACAAACAATCCTCCCAATCATAGAACACAAACAATACTCCCAATCATAGAACGCAAACAATCTTCCCAATCATAGAACACAAACAATACTCCCAATCATAGAACACAAACTATACTCCCAGTCATGGAATAAAAACAATGTTGCCTGTCATAGAGCACAAACAATCCTCCCAATTATAGAACACAAGCAATACTCCCTATCAAGGAACACAAACAATCTCCCCAATCATAGAACACAAACAATACTCCCAGTCATGGAATAAAAACAATGTTGCCTGTCATGGAGCACAAATAATCCCCCCAATTATAGAATACAAAGAATTCTCCCAATCATAAAACACAAACAATACTCCCAATCATGGAGCACAAACAACCCTCCCAGTTATAGAACAAAAACAATACTCCCAGTCATGGAATAAAAACAATGTTGCCTGTCATGGAGCACAAATAATCCTCCCAATCATAGAACAAAAACAATACTCCCAATCATATACCACAACCAATCCTCCAAATCATAGAACACAAACAATACTCCCAATCATAGAACACAAACAATACTCCCAATCATAGAACACAAACAATACTCCCAATCATAGAGCACAAACAATCTTCCCAATCATAGAACACAAACAATACTCCCAATCATAGAACACAAACAATCTCCCCAATCATAGAACACAAACAATACTCCCAATCATAGAACACAAACTATACTCCCAGTCATGGAATAAAAACAATGTTGCCTGTCATGGACCACAAATAATCCTCCCAATCATAGAACAGAAACAATACTCCCAATCATAAAACACAAACAATACTCCCAATCATGGAGCACAAACAATCCTCCCAGTTATATAACACAAACAATACTCCCAATCATAGACCACAACCAATCCTCCCAATCATAGAACACAAACAATACTCCCAATCATAGAACACAAACAATACTCCCAATTATAGAATTCAAACAATACTCCCAATCATAGAACAAAAACAATACTCCCAATCATAGAATACAAACAATACTCCCAATCATAGAGCGCAAACAATCATCCCAATCATAGAACACAAAAAATACTCCCAATCATAAAACACAAACAGTCTACCCAATCATAGAACACAAACAATACTCCCAATCATAGAACACAAACTACACTCCCAGTCATGAATTACAACAATGTTGCCTGTCATGGAGCACAAACAATCTTCCCAATTATAGAACACAAGCAATACTCCCAATCAAGGAACACAAACAATCTCCCCAATCATAGAACACAAACAATACTCCCAATCATAGAACACAGACAATACTCCCAGTCATGGAATAAAAACAATGTTGCCTGTAATGGAGCACAAATAATCCTCCCAATCATAGAACACAAACAATACTCCCAATTATAGAACACAAACAATGCTCCCAGTCATGGAATAAAAACAATGTTGCCTGTCATGGAGCACAAATAATCCTCCCAATCATAGAACACAAACAATACTCTCAATTATAGAACACAAAGAATGCTCCCAGTCATGGAATAAAAACAATGTTGCCTGTCATGGAGCACAAATAATCCTCCCAATCATAGAGCACAAACAATACTCCCAATTATAGAACACAAACAATCCTCCCAATTATAGAACAAAAACAATACTCCCAATCATAGAACACAAACAATACTACCAATCATAGAGCACAAACAATCCTCGCAATTATAGAATACAAACAATACTCCCAATCATAGAGCACAAACAATCCTCCCAATCATAGAACACAAACAATACTCCCAATCATAGAACACAAACAATCTCCCCAATCATAGAACACAAACAATACTCCCAATCATAGAACACAAACTATACTCCCAGTCATGGAATAAAAACAATGTTGCCTGTCATGGAGCACAAACAATCCTCCCAATTATAGAACACAAGCAATACTCCCAATCAAGGAACACAAACAATCTCCCCAGTCATAGAACACAAACAATACTCCCAATCAAAGAACACAAACAATACTCCCAGTCATGGAATAAAAACAATGTTGCCTGTCATGTTCCACAAATAATCCTCCCAATTATAGAACACAAATTATTCTCCCAATCATGGAACACAAACAATGCTCTTAGTCATTAAACACAAACAATACTCCCAATCATGGAGCACAAACAATCCTCCCAGTTATAGAACACAAACAATACTCCCAGTCATGGAATAAAAACAATGTTGCCTGTCATGGGGCACAAATAATCCTCCCAATCATAGAACACAAACAATACTCCCAATCATAGAACACAAACAATACTCCCAATTATTGAATTCAAACAATACTCCCAATCATAGAACACAAACAATACTCCCAGTCATAGAATACAAACAATACTCCCAATCATAGAGCACAAACAATCATCCCAGTCATAGAACACAAACAATACTCCCAATCATAAAACACAAACAGTCTACCCAATCATAGAACACAAACAATACTCCCAATCATAGAACACAAACTATACTCCCAGTCATGAATAAAAACAATGTTGCCTGTCATGGAGCACAAACAATCCTCCCAATTATAGAACACAAGCAATACTCCCAATCAAGGAACACAAATAATCCTCCCAATCATAGAACACAGACAATACTCCCAATCATAGAGCACAACCAATCCTCCCAATCATAGAACACAAACAATACTTCCAATCATAGAACACAAACAATACTCCCAATTATAGAACACAAACAATACTCCCAATCATAGAACACAAACAATACTCCCAATCATAGAACACAAACAATACTACCAATCATAGAGCACAAACAATCCTCGCAATTATAGGATACAAACAATGCTCCCAATCATAGAGCACAAACAATCTTCCCAATCATAGAACACTAACAATACTCCCAATCAGAGAACACAAACAATCTCCCCAATCATAGAACACAAACAATACTCCCAATCATAGCACACAAACTATACTCCCAGTCATGGAATAAAAACAATGTTGCCTGTCATGGAGTACAAACAATCCTCCCAATTATAGAACACAAGCAATACTCCCAATCAAGGAACACAAACAATCTCCCCAATCATAGAACACAAACAATACTCCCAATCATAGAACACAAACAATACTCCCAGTCATGGAATAAAAACATTGTTGCCTGTCATGGAGCACAAATAATCCTCCCAATTATAGAATACAAACAATACTCCCAATCATAAAATATAAACAATACTCCCAATTATGGAGCACAAACAATCCTCCCAGTTATAGAACACAAACAATACTCCCAGTCATGGAATAAAAACAATGTTGCCTGTCATGGAGCACAAATAATTCTCCCAATCATAGAACACAAACAATACTCCCAATCATAGACCACAACCAATCCTCCCAATCATAGAACACAAACAATACTCCCAATCATAGAACACAAACAATACTCCCAATTATAGAACACAAACAATACTCCCAATCATAGAACACAAACAATACTCCCAAACATAGAACACAAACAATACTCCCAATCATAGAGCACAAACAATCCTCGCAATTATAGAATACAAACAATACTCCCAATCATAGAGCACAAACAATCTTCCCAATCATAGAACACAAACAATCTCCCCAATCATAGAACACAAACAATACTCCCAATCATAGAACACAAACTATACTCCCAGTCATGGAATAAAAACAATGTTGCCTGTCATGGACCACAAAAAATCCTCCCAATTATAGAACACAAGCAATACTCCCAATCAAGTAGCACAAACAATCTCCTCAATCATAGAACAGAAACAATACTCCCAATCATAGAACACAGACAATACTCCCAGTCATGGAATAAAAACAATGTTGCCTGTCATGGAGCACAAATAATCCTCCCAATCATAGACCACAACCAATCCTCCCAACCATAGAACACAAACAATACTCCCAATCATAGAACACAAACAATACTCCCAATTATAGAACACAAACAATACTCCCAATCATAGAACACAAACAATACTCCCAATCATAGAACACAAACAATACTAGCAATCATAGAGCACAAACAATCCTCGCAATTATAGAATACAAACAATACTCCCAATCATAGAATAAACAATCTCCCAATCATAGAACACAAACAATACTCCCAATCATAGAACAAAAACTATACACCCAGTCATGGAATAAAAACAATGTCGCCTGTCATTGAGCACAAACAATCCTCCCAATTATAGAACACAAGCAATACTCCCAATCAAGGAACACAAACAATCTCCCCAATCATAGAACACAAACAATACTCCCAATCATAGAACACAAACAATACTCCCAATCATATAACACAGACAATACTCCCAGTCATGGAATAAAAACAATGTTGCCTGTCATGGAGCACAAACAATCCTCCCAATTATAGAACACAAGCAATACTCCCAATCAAGGAACACAAACAATCTCCCCAATCATAGAACACAAACAATCTCCCCAATCATAGAACACAAACAATGCTCTCAGTCTTTAAACACAAAAAATGCTCCCAATCATAGAACACAACCTACACTCCCAACCATAGAACACAAACAATACTACCAGTCATGGAATAAAAACAATGTTGCCTGTCATGTGCACAAATAATCCTCCCAATTATAGAACACAAACAATGCTCCCAATCATGGAACACAAACAATGCTCTCAGTCATTAAACACAAAAAATGCTCCAAATAAAGGAATAAAAACAACCATCCAAATCAATGAATATCTGTTCGAACAAACATTTGCCCAAATTTCTGAATGCCAATTTAAATACTATCAAATCTTCCTTACAGTCTTATTGCTATACTCTCTACTTAAGATATTTGATTGTATGTGGACTTGTTCCTAGAACTTTCCATTTTATGAATCGTAAACAACGGAACAAATATGTGTTTATTAACTAAACTGTAGCGTGGAAAATACAGCTAAATGAAAGAAGAATTATACAGAGTTCGGAGTCATAAAAACTATTGTCTGCTTGATAACATTGCAGTCGAAGTTAGTGGTAAGATCTCCCAAACGACAATTGGTATTCTTATGGCAACTTACTGTGTCACTGATTGATGACTTGTTGTTGTTGTTTTCATGCCACGCTTCATTTATTAAAGAGCTTTTCAAAATAGGTAAGAAGGATCTTGATCTCACCAGCAGATTATCAGCATGCCTACATTTGTATTGTAACACACTATGCCCCTCTCTTGGTTAATTTAAATTAGGCTGTATTTATCGAAGAACTATTCAAAACAGGACGCAAAGACAAACATTACGAAGTCTTTCAGTTCCACTTTCTGATATATTGGTGACATCTTCAAATAAAAAGTTATTCATTGACCATATTAATCATACATACCGATTCGAATTCGACACGACAGACTCTCCAACATAAGCTTCTTACCTCGATCATTTCCTACACTGATACCATTATAAATAACTTTTCACCATTAGTGGATAGCAATGTACCTGCATCACTAGCATATGGTGTTAACATGTCGCAGCTGATCTGACATACAAGGACCTGTTCATAATATCACGATTTTCGTGCAAGATGTCTCAATTGACAAACTTATAACACAGAATTTCAAGAGATGCAGGTTGATGAAGATTGTGGTAAAGTTTTACGGTCGTCGTAGTAGTCTCATTGAGAAATATACTATATATTTGTGCGATATGAACCTGGACTTATTCGATGCTCGTTAGATTGTACTGGTAAGTCGTATAAAACAGGGTAAATCATAAATAAAAAAATGTAATGTTTCAAAGTGGTATGGCATACAGTCAAGTAGCTGGACGCTCTAATGTCACCCATTTTTTATTTCTTGGTTCATGCAGCGTCTGAACAAAATTAGACAAGTTGACGTTTGAACTATTAGACTTTGCTCTTGCTAACCTTTTTGTTTTGGTCGATGGACAGGACATAAATTAATGATATACATATGTTAAGTCCACTTCTATTAATTTGCCGCCCTTATCTCAATCCAACTTTTTAAACAGCAGCAAATATCCTTACTTTATAACGATACCAGAGTAAACAATTAATGGTTTCTGCTTCTTCTTAACATAATTAAACTCGGCAAGGTATCTGATACGGCCTTGAATGCATGTCATATCATGACGGTCTAACTCCAAGGTATTCATAAAAGACAAAAAAAAAAAAAAAAACAAAACAAAACTCACTAGGCTCCGGGTGTTCAAAAGCTAATCACTGGTTAGTATAACACTTGTTGCCTTTGAATTAACAAGATTGTCGAATGCAAAGTTAACGCTCAAAATAAATCAATCTTCGTTTTCTCAACATACCTACAACTGTGAAATGACTTTTGTTTTTTGTCAAATTTTGTTAGATTCTTTTTAGAAAATTATCACTAATCCATGATTTTCTCGAACCAACCTTTAAACAACGGGTGCAATTTTTGTTCTTTCAAAATGCCCTGCTTCTAGACCTATTCCATTTTCTTTGATCTTATTAACCTTAGAACTCATGTTGATATACATATTAGAAATTGATGTTTCCCGTATTAACCTATCTATAAGTAATTGCAAATCAAAATGAAAATTATTGCTGCTCGTCATGGTATTTTGCTGCATTTGGTTTTGGAATTGAGATAGTATGTTATTTGATTTAAGTATAAAGAAACAATACACCTGTCAATGGTAAGATCAGACTTTTCAAATCCATTACTGGATAAACTTGCTGATTGACATGTTAATACTTTGCAAGCATGGTCCTAATCTGCGTTACCATTTGGAATTCCCGTTCTCTACTCTGAAGTAAATGATACTTACCGTCATGTAGACGCCGTTGTAACAGAAAATTATCACGGCCAGAGGTATAATAAAGCAGAAGATGAAAATACACATGAGATAGCTTTGTATAGCTGGGTCATTCGGTGCAAATGAAACACCACAAGAAACATTAGACCCCTCAAGTGTATAATAGTTCCATCCAAAAAACGGCAAGACGGACCAGAAAAGTCCCCCGATCCAACAACAGACGATAGCAATCAGAGCCACACTATGGCTTATTATTTTGGCCTTTAGTGGTTTGGCGATGACGATGTATCGGTCAAAAGAAATGGCACACAGGAGATACAAGTTTGTCAGACCAAGTACATACACCAAGAATCCTTCAAGGGTACACATCAACTCCCCATGTGTCCATTTTCCGGCGTAAGACGCTGTAGCAGCGAAAAGACATACGGAAGACATTCCTAAATCGTTCATTGCTAAACTAATCACGAACATGTTTGTTGGTGTACGTAAATTTTTATTCTTCAAGAATACAAGCAAAGCACTGCCATTGAAGAAAGAGCCAACCATCCAAGTTAAGAACAACATCACGGCAAACACACTATAGTATGTGTCCATATTCTCAAAAGCTGGAGCCAAGTCCACAGATGACCCGTTGGTCGTATTGTTGTTATCCATAGTTAAATACCACACAAAGTATCTGAATCAAGATTTCTTGTATCGAAATTAACTTGC
This sequence comes from Ylistrum balloti, assembly GCF_031769215.1. Lineage (NCBI taxonomy): Eukaryota > Metazoa > Mollusca > Bivalvia > Pectinida > Pectinidae > Ylistrum > Ylistrum balloti. Next base: position 183,774 of record NW_026782490.1, read on the forward strand.
TCTTACGCTTGTTTAATAGTATAACTAACTACTAAGCCAGCTATGACTCGATCCTCTCCATCAGACTGATGTATATTGCTAGATATCTCCCGAGGACAATGTCAATCTGTGCATAAGTCTTCTTAAATAAATCTGGTCGTTTGCCCCAGTCAGGGTTGAGGATTTGGAGTAGAACCAATATCTGTGTGATTACTTTCCCCAAACATATATATATTTAACGGGAAAATGTTCGTGTTTGTTGCAGTCTCCTGATTACCTTGATGGGTTCACTGTTACTCTCATAATAACCCATCTGGCCTTACTGTGTCACGCCAACCAATACCATCGCCGCCCATCGAAGCTTCACAGTGAGAAGTATATCATAGTCTCATCTACAGTGCGATACCAACAAAGCGTCAGGGTGTGCATGTTTTTCCGAAATCAGGAGAGGCATCTTAGAATAAATTATGTAATAATGTAATGTCATATTTATCAAGTGATGTTGTTGCCCGTTGAAAACTTCATAGTATCAACTAAATTACAGTTTTACCAAAGCTACGCAGTTGCAGTCTACTGATTACCTTGATGTCGTGTCCTGTTTAAGCACCACACAAGTTATATATCTGTCCCGTCAATACAGCGATAAGGACACCCAACATTTTTGCTTATACCCGCCAGAGCGACATATAGTGAATTATATGACTGTAGCATTGATGAAGCCTTACTGATTTATGGAGAAGCTACTAATATAACAGCCTCATTTACAGAGAGATGCAATAATCCATTAAGGCTTTCTAGTCCAAATAATATAAGAGTCTAATATAAAGATGTAATACATACATTCAAATTAATATAGCCTAACCAACATCTGACGCAGGGTCAGAGAAGGAGTTATATGATAGTTCGCTAGAAATAGCCTCACCAACGTCTGACGAAGAGTCAAAATACGAATTATATGTTAATCCGCTTGAAATAGCCTCACCAACATTTGACACAGGGTTAAAGAAGGAATTTTATGATAGTTCCCTTGAACTAGCACAACAACATCTGACGAGGGGTCACTGTACGAATTATATGACAGTCCGTTTGAAATAGCCTCATCAACATCTGACGAAAGGTCAAAGTACGAATTATATGACAGACCGCTTTAAATAGCCTCAACATCTGAAGAAGGGTCACAGTACGATTTGTATGACAATCCGGTTGAAATAGCCTCACCAACATCGAACTAAAGGTTATAATAAGAATTATATCACAGACCGCTTGAAATAGCCTCAACATCTGAAGAAGGGTCACAGTACGATTTGTATGACATTCCGGTTGAAATAGCCTCACCAACATCGAACTAAAGGTTATAATACGAATTATATGACAGACCGCTTGAAATGGCATCACAAACATTTGACGAATGGTCACTATACGAACTATATGACAGTCCCCTTGAAATAGCCTCAACAACATCTGACGAAGGGTTATAATACGAATTATATGATAGCCCGCTTGAAATAACCGCACCAACATCTGACGAAGGGTCACAGTACGAATTATATGACAGTCCCCTTGAAATAACCGCACCAACATCTGACGAAGGGTCACAGTACGAATTATATGACAGACCGCTTGAAATAACCGCACCAACATCTGACGAAGGGTCACAGTACGAATTATATGACAGTCCCCTTGAAATAACCGCACCAACATCTGACGAAGGGTCACAGTACGAATTGTATGACAGACCGCTTGAAATAGCCTCAAACAACATCTGACGAAGGGTTATAATACGAATTATATGATAGCCCGCTTGAAATAACCGCACCAACATCTGACGAAGGGTCACAGTACGAATTATATGACAGTCCCCTTGAAATAACCGCACCAACATCTGACGAAGGGTCACAGTACGAATTGTATGACAGACCGCTTGAAATAGCCTCAAACAACATCTGACGAATATTCACAATACGAATTATATGATAGTCTTCTTGAAATAGCTTCAGCAACATCTGACGAAGAGTCACAGAACGGATTATATGACAATACATTCGAAATAGCCTCATCAGCATCGTACGAAGGGTCACAATACGAATTATATGACAGACCGCTTGAAATAGTCTCAACAACATAGTACTAAGGGTCATTGAAGGAATTATATCACAAACTGCTTGTAATAGCATCACCGATATCTATTGGAGGGTCTCAGTACGAATTACAAAAATGTATATATGACCGACCTCTTGAAATAGCCACAACAACATCTGTTGAAGGGTCAGTGTTCGAATTACTTGATAGACCGCTTGATATAGCCTCACCAACATCTGACGAAGAGTCACAATACGAATTATATGATAGTCCGCTTGAAATAGCCTCACCAACATCTGACGCATGGTCACAGAAGGAATTAAATGGTAGACTTGTTGTAATAGCCTCACCAACATCTGACGAAGTGTCAAAATACGAATTATATGACAATACATTTGAAATAGCCTCACCAACATCGTACGAAGGGTCACAATAGGAATTATATGACAGATAGCTTGAAATAGCTTCAACAACATCTGAGGAAGGGTCACAGAAGGAATTATATGACAATACATTTGAAATAGCCTCACCAACATCGTTCGAAGGGTCACAATACGAATTATATGACAGATCGCTTGAAATATCCTCACCAACATCTGACAAAGGGTCATAGTACGAATAATATGACAATACATTTGAAATAGCCTCACCAACATCGTTCGAAGGGTCACAATACGAATTATATGACAGATCGCTTGAAATATCCTCACCAACATCTGACAAAGGGTCATAGTACGAATAATATGACAATACATTTGAAATAGCCTCACCAACATCGTTCGAAGGGTCACAATACGAATTATATGACAGATCGCTTGAAATATCCTCACCAACATCTGACAAAGGGTCATAGTACGAATAATATGACAATACATTTGAAATAGCCTCACCAACATCGTTCGAAGGGTCACAATACGAATTATATGACAGATCGCTTGAAATATCCTCACCAACATCTGACAAAGGGTCATAGTACGAATTATATGACAATCCGCTTGAAATAGCCCCAACAACATCGTATTAAGAGTCATTGAAGGAATTATATGACAGACCGCTTGAAATAGCTTCAACAACATCTGAGGAAGGGTCACAGAAGGAATTATGTGACAGACTGCTTGTAATAGCATCATCAGCATCGTACGAAGCGTCACAGAAGGAAGTATATGACAAACCGCCTGAAATAGCCTCACAAACATCTGACGAAAAGTCAAATTACGAATTATATGATAGTCTTCTTGAAATAGCCTCAGCAACATCTGACAAAGTGTAACAGTACGAATTATACGACAGTTCAATGGAAATAACTCACCAACATCTGACTCATGGTCACAGGAAGTATTTGATGACATCGTTCGAAGGGTCACAATACGAATTATATGACAGATCGCTTGAAATATCCTCACCAACATCTGACAAAGGGTCATAGTACGAATTATATAACAGTCCGCTTGAAATAGCCTCACCAACATCTGACTCATGGTCACAGGAAGTATTTGATGACATCGTACGAAGGGTCACAATACGAATTATATGACAGATCGCTTGAAATAGCTTGACTACATCGTTCAAAGGGTCATAGTACGAATTATGAATGTTCGCTTGAAATGACATCACGAACATTTGAGGAATGGTCACTGTACGAATTATATGACAGTTCACTTGAAATAACTCGCCAACATCTGAGTCATGGTCACCGCAGGTATTCTATGACAATCCGCTTGATATAGCCTCACCAACATCTGTTGAAGGGTCACTGTTCGAATTATTTGATAGACCGCTTGAAATAGCCTCACCAACATCTGACAAAGAGTCAAAGAAGGAATTATATGACAGACTTCTTGTAATAGCCTCACCAAGATCTGACGAAGGGTCACAGTAAGAACAATACGACAGTGCGTTTGAAATAGCCTCATCAACATCGTACGAAGGGTCACAATACGAATTATACGACAGTGCGTTTGAAATAGCCTCATCAACATCGTACGAAGGGTCAAAATACGAATTATATGACAGTCCGCTAGAAATAGCCTGAATACATCGTTCAAAGGGTCACATTACGAATTATATGAGTGTTCGTTTGAAATAGCCTCAGCAACATCTGACGAAGAGTCACAGAACGGATTATATGACAATACATTCGAAATAGCCTCATCAGCATCGTACGAAGGGTCACAATACGAATTATATGACAGACCGCTTGAAATAGTCTCAACAACATAGTACTAAGGGTCATTGAAGGAATTATATCACAAACTGCTTGTAATAGCATCACCAATATCTATTGGAGGGTCTCAGTACGAATTACAAAAATGTATATATGACCGACCTTTTGAAATAGCCACAACAACATCTGTTGAAGGGTCAGTGTTCGAATTACTTGATAGACCGCTTGATATAGCCTCACCAACATCTGACGAAGAGTCACAATACGAATTATATGATAGTCCGCTTGAAATAGCCTCACCAACATCTGACGCATGGTCACAGAAGGAATTAAATGGTAGACTTGTTGTAATAGCATCACCAACATCTGGCGCATGGTCACAGAAGGAATTAAATGGTAGACTTGTTGTAATAGCATCACCAACATCTGACGAAGTGTCAAAATACGAATTATATGACAGTCCGCTTGAAATAGCCTCACCAACATCTGACGAAGAGTCACAGTACGAATTATATGACAATACGTTTGAAATAGCCTCACCAACATCGTGCGAAGGGTCACAGAAGGAATTATATGACAGACTGCTCGTAATAGCATCATCAGCATCGTACGAAGCGTCACAGAAGGAAGTATATGACAAACCGCCTGAAATAGCCTCACAAACATCTGACGAAGGGTCACAATACGAAATATATGATAGTCCTTTTGAAATAGCCTCAGCAACATCTAACGAAGACTAACAGTACGAATTATATGACAGACCGTTTGAAATAGCCTCAACAACATCTGACGAAGGATCACAGTACGAATAATACGAAAGTCCGCTTGAAATAGCCTGACTACGTCGTTCAAAGTGTCACAGAACGAATTATATTAATGTTGGCTTGAAATGGCATCACGAACATTTGACGAATGGTCACAAAAAGTATTTTATGACAGTCCGCTTGAAATAGCCTCACCAACATTTGACGAAGGGTCACAGAAGGAATTATATGACAGACGGGTTGAAATAGCCTCACCCACATCTGACGAAGGGTCAAAAAACGAATTATATGACAGACCGCTTGAAATAGTCTCACCAACATCTGACGAAAAGTCAAAATACGAATTATATGATAGTCTTCTTGAAATAGCTTCAGCAACATCTGACGAAGAGTCACAGAACGGATTATATGACAATACATTCGAAATAGCCTCATCAGCATCGTTCGAAGGGTCACAATACGAATTATATGACAGACCGCTTGAAATAGCCTCACCAACATCTGACGAATGGTCACATTACGAATTATATGAGTGTTCGTTTGAAATAGCCTCACCAACACCGCTTGAAACAGAACTATCAACATCGATCTTATAATTGAAACTACATAGAAAATATAATGAAAGAAAAACCTGTATTAAATTTGTTGATGATGTAACATTGTTTAAGACCAATAAAAACCAGTATACATTTTCCAGAGACATTATGTTAGAAACATAACAAACATAACAAGAATTTCAGAGGATGACATTGTAATATAATAACAAAATCAGGAGAAGACCCTTTGTACTATAAGAACGAATGTTGTTGAATTCATAAGAAGAGAAAAAATCTTTGTGTATCGTGTATTCAACAATAACATTACGTTACAATGTATGTTACTTTGTAACGTAATACAATCGTCTGAAGATGGCCATGATGCCTAAAAAACGTTAGCGAGTTTATTTGCCATATGAAGTGTTTGATTATATATATATATTGAATCTGGTAAGTATTATCAATGGTATGGTCCAATATTGGCACTGGATCCCAACAAACAAATGTTCGTTCGATGCGAACAATGATCAATTGATCAATTCACTTATCCGTACTGTCGTCATTACTTCATTGATCATGTAATTTTTCTAATATTATGCATCCAAAGAACGTTTATTTGTTAGGATCCAATACCAATATTCAACTTTACCGTCGATATTACTATATAAATACACATACATGTATATATAATTATATATATATACATATATAATTATATATACATGTATTTTATATATCATCGATCTCAGGTAAAACATATAGCCCTCAGGTCTCATATAAATCGTGCGGTGTCGTTTCTTCTGACGTTGGAATCTCTTTATGTTAGACTCTTATGTAATTTGGACTAGAAAGCCTAAATGGATAACGTAAATGTTAATGAAACTGTGATATTAGTAGCTTCGTCGGAAATCAGAAAAGCTTCATCAATGCAAGATTTGTATAGTTCACTATATGTCGCTCTGGCGGGTATAAGCAAAATGTTGGATGTCCTTATAGCTTTATTGAAGGGACAGTTTTTAGCTTTTGCTAAACTGCTATATAGCTTAAGCTAAACATTTCCGGAGGGCAACAGACTATCATTCCTAAAAGAATTTGTAGCTTTAAGTACTCTATTGTTATCTTTTATCTGATGTCTATCACAAAATATTTGTTGCTATATTTCATCTGATGTCAGTCACAAAATAGCATGTTGTTATTTTCTATATAATCTATCTATCACAAAATACTTGTTGCTATATTTCATTTGATGTCTATCACAAAATAGCATGTTGTTATTTTCTATAGAATCTATCTATCACAAAATACTTGTTGCTATATTTCATTTGATGTCTATCACAAAATAGCATGTTGTTATTTTCTATAGAATCTATCTATCACAAAATACTTGTTGCTATATTTCATCTGATGTCAATCACAAAATAGCATGTTGTTATTTTCTATATAATCTATCTATCACAAACTACTCTGTTGCTCTATTTCATTTGATGTCTCTCACAAAATACCCTGTTGTTATATTTCATCTAGTGTATATCACAAAATACCCTGTTGCTATATTTCATCTAGTGTATATCACAAAATACCCTGTTGCTATATTTCATTTGATGTCTATCACAAAATACCCTGTTGCTATATTTCATTTGATGTCTATCACAAAATACCCTGTTGTTGTGTTTCATCAAATGTCTGTCACAGGCTATTAGGTTCTATTCCCTCTACTATGATATTTCATCACATGCTTATCACACAAACACAATGGTATAGAAAGTTTTTACAACATGTACATTATATGAACCAGTATGGAAAGATTTCATCTGGTGTTCATCATACATTACGAAATGGAAATATTTCATCTGGTGTCATTCATACACTACAGTAAGGAAATATTTTATCTGGTGTTCATCATACAGTACGGTATGAAAATACTTCAACTGGTGTCGGTCATACATTTTGGAAATATTTCATCTTGTGTCCATCATACACCACGGTATCGAAATATTTCAACTGGTTTCAATCATACAATGTGTTATTTAAATATTTCATTTTGGTATCCAACATACAATTCAGTATGGAACTATTTCATTTCGCGTCCATCATGCATTACAGAGTGGAAATATTTTATGCGTATTTAATAATACAGTATAGAAATATTTCATCTAGTGTCGATCATACACTACGGTTTGGAAATATTTCATTTGGTGTCCATCATACACAACGATTTGGAAATATTATCTGGTGTCATTCATACACTACGGTTTGGAAATATTTGATCTGGTGTCCATCATACATTACGGTATGGAAATATCTAACAACAAGTCCAATATGTGGAACAGTATGGAAATATTATCTGGTGCCATTCATACACTACGATATTGAAATATTTTGATCACGTGTCTGTCATATACTATTGTATGGATCATACATTACGGTATTGAAATGGTTTCTGTATTTACAGAAAGGTTACATTTTACGTGATGTATATGTACTATTAGAGTAATATTCTAACTTGTGGTTTTCACACATAATAACAGTGTTACATTCCATATTGTGTCTATCTCACTAAGGCATTGAAGAAATCAACTCACCATTTTGCAATGTTCATTTTACTCTCAAAGCATTCCATGGGAATATAAATCAACCAATCTACGAATTAGCTGATCTGTGAGATATTTGATTAATCAATTCAATGCTTTTTACACGCTGTAAGGTATCGCCATCTGTGACTGGTAAGACTGGAACCGTTATTGCTGATTGAGTGGTTTCTGATTAAATACAAGGATGGACTTTCCATCTGCCCGTCGTAATTAACGTAATTGCGATATTTCTTGCGTGCACTTCGACTATTATCGATTGCATGAAATATGTTATACACAAGCTGTCTTTTTCAGAACAGTGTTAGGGTTAGGGTTAAGGTTTTGTATGAAATATGTCATACACAAGCTGTCTTTTTCAGAACAGTGTTAGGGTTAGGGTTAAGGTTTTGTATGAAATATGGGTTAGGGTTAGGGTTAGGGTTTTGTATGAAATATGTCATACACATGCTGTCTCTTTCAGAACTGTGTTAGGGTTAGGATTAAGGTTTTGTATGAAATATGTCATACACATGCTGTCTCTCTCAGAACAGTGTTAGGGTTAGTGTTAAGGTTTTGTATGAAATATGTCATACACATGCTGTCTCTTTCAGAACAGTGTTAGGGTTAGGGTTTTGTATGAAATATGTCATACACAAGCTGTCTTTTTCAGAACAATGTTAGGGTTAGGGTTAAGGTTTTGTATGAAATATTTCATACACATGCTGTCTCTTTCAGAACAGTGTTAGGGTTAGGGTTAAGGTTTTGTATGAAATATGGGTTAGGGTTAGGGTTAGGGTTTTGTATGAAATATGTCATACACATGCTGTCTCTTTCAGAACAGTGTTAGGGTTAGTGTTAAGGTTTTGTATGAAATATGTCATACACATGCTGTCTCTTTCAGAACAGTGTTAGGGTTAGGGTTTTGTATGAAATATGTCATACACAAGCTGTCTTTTTCAGAACAATGTTAGGGTTAGGGTTAAGGTTTTGTATGAAATATTTCATACACATGCTGTCTCTTTCAGAACAGTGTTAGGGTTAGGGTTAAGGTTTTGTATGAAATATGTAATACACATGCTGTCTCTTTCAAAATAGTGTTTGATTCTATCTGTCTTTTTGTATTCATTAGTGTATTTATAAACGCAGAATGAACTATGTGTTATATCAACTACAAAACACATGTCAGCGAACACACATTAAGCTGGTTTATGTTTTGTTGAATTCACGTCGGCATTATAGGATATCTGCAGGAGGTAACTGTTACACTTTAGGTATTGTATGATACTGAAAATATAGAAAAGGATTGCTTCTTGCAATCGGTAATGGTGTGATTCATTAATGAATGATCAATTTCCCAAGCAGATGGTAGTTACTGTTGAGTCCGTTGAATATAAGTATCTGCAGGAAAAAATATTTAGGCACTATGTGGCTAATTTCCATCGAAACAAATTGATTTGATGAAAAAGTTTTGGAAAGGAAGTCGAATAACTAGAGATTCCGATGAATTAATGTGTGATTTATAATGAATGCTTGAGGCTAGTTTAAATTTATCCGATGAAATTGGTCATATCACTTTGTGATAATGGTAAAAGATGATTAGTCTTGAGGCAGTATCTTCTGTAGTTGTATCCATTACAGAAATCTAGCTGTATATACACGTTGCACCATCAATAAAATAATAATTTCTACGAAGTTATCAGTAATGCATTGAGGGGATTGACACTGGTTAATTCAATGACAAACACTGTAGTTCCTTAATTAACACCGGGTAATACCCAAAATACCGTTATATGGAGGAATACATTAAAAGAAATAAAAAGCACACGAAACAGCACATTGTGGTAAGCAGCATTATATAAAAAGAAACAAGTACGAAAGCAGTGGAGTGCACTGATCAGCATAAGGCAAGATGTATGATTAGGGAGAAATGTCAAAATTAACAAAGGATTGTTATGCGGTAAAAGCAGTAGAATAGTGCGATTGTCCTGTAAAACAGATACTGATGTTGTGTAGTATGATTGTTCTGTATGGAGATCCACACAAGGACTGTAATACTGTAGTGTGGTTGTCATATTAGGTACAAATAAATAAGTACTGTAGTAGACAAGAAGCAAATAGTGGTTGTCCATTTTGGTAAAACTTAATATGCACTGTAGTGATATAGTGCGGTTTTTATGTTAAATGAAGCTGAACTAGTCTGTAGTTTAGTGGTATGGTTTGAATTTAGTAAAAGCCATGTAGCTGGGAAGTGAGCTTACCATGTAAGGTAATGTTGAAGTGGTGGTAACTTTAGCTAAAACGTAACAAATACTGTAGTATCGAAGTGAGGTGATCCTCTAACAAAAAACTAACAAGTACCGTAGTTTCTTAGTGCGGTTGTTATAGCAAAGTTAAATAAATACCAGTAGTAGCGTAACTAGGCCGTCTGTCAGAAAAGGATTAAAAAAACTGATACCCTTAAACAAAACACATTATAACTTTCAATGGTTGAATTTAATGACCTCAAAATGCCTTCTTGATATAGTAACACGTAAACCCATCAAGATGTCTACCCATACTTTTTATTTACTCCTGGTATGTTTAACATTCGCAGCTAACTTTTAAAGGTCACGCACTAGAAACTGGCGGCGCGTTATCCAAGTAAGATGACAAAATATACATACGCCACATCTATATACATCTACATATGCTATACATATACACACGCCTTGCGGCAATCTTCAGGCAATTGTATTGATGCCATAGATAACTTACATAGTAACATACATTATACTGTGATGTTATTGTCCAAAATAAGAGGAGTTAATAAAGGTTTAATTGGTGTCCCAGCACAAACTTTAGTGCGCGTTTAGGGACAGGTTGAAACGTTTGACAAACCTTTCTTTTTACTGATTCGTTTTGATGTAATAGGCTCTGACAATCTGTTAAAGTGGTCCTTGTCGGTGGGCTCCGACAGAGCGTTTCCTGTCTATCCAATGTAGTTTTCGAGGAAGTTGGAAAGGTCTTCTTTCATGTGTTGACAAGTGCCGCATTTGGTATATCCGCATCATATAGTTGTGTTGGCTCGGGTACATATTTTTTCCAAGTGTTTTGAGCTACCTTTCATTTTGAAGAAAGTCCAATGCCTCGCTGTATATTACTATTCAATGAAGGAATTGGAAACCGCCAATTTCCCAAAGTAATAGAATTGACTTAAATTCAGCTCCTCTGTATCACCTCGGTATAACATATTTGAATGCTAGATCTATACAAAACTTGATACTGACATCGACTTTTGGTCTGCAACAAAAAACATCTTTCACAAAATGTATCTGAATAGATGTTATTCTAACGTCATCTGAACATTTGTATAGACATGGCTATGTAACTGGCACTGGGGTTTGGAATGGGATGGAGATTGTCATTATTCATTTCAAAACCTACGTTTTCTCCAAAAGATATCTAAATTATAAGGATTGAAATTCAAGTTTATAGTCATAAATTGTTACTTGGTTATTTCTACAAGTCAGAATCTGATAAATAAATAAGCTAATGGACTACACAACCATCTACTTATAAAATTCAATTTGATTATCTTAATTAACTTACTTACATGAGTATGATACCATACAACCATTTCACCAATTCTAAATAATCAAGTTGAATCCAGCAGCTCAGAAACAATAAATTATTTGATTAAGACCCTGTAGAGCTGTAAACTCAACTGATATTTTGTTCAAACAGGTTTTCAGGATTTTATAGATTTTCACTAAGCCGGTTACAGACTTACAAAATCAAGTTTATTACAATTTTAGTGTTACATAAAAAATGTTTTAGAAATAAAATTAAAAACAAAAAAATGCAAGTTAATATCATTTCAAAACAGTGTAGAATTAGTTACAAATAATCCTACAACTTGATGAAATGCTGTCCATGTTGGTTTCGTTGTAGGAAAAAGTCGAGAAAAGTAGCTGATGTAGAGGAGTCTGTCTTGTCCATGGTTTTTAATTCTTGTGGTGTATACGATGGAAGTGGTAATTAAATTTCTTGTCATTTAAAGATATGGCGACGTCATTAATATTTCTAAAGGTGGAATTTAACGACTTTGCAAGGACCTATTTCATAAGCTTTTCGATGAATTCAGTATCGTATGATAAACAAAAACAAGTCAAACAACAGAGGTGCATAGTTAGTTCTTATAGGTATGTAAATGGTCTGTTGGAAGATCTTACCACCGAATTCGATGAAGATACTGTCAACCATTTTAGATGAAACATCAGATGTTTTAGATTTAGATTTTCAAAACGACGAACTTATCATTTTGGAGCAATGTACATCTTTAGCTCATTTCTTTATATCTCACACCGTTTTCATCAAATTGGTAAAATGTTGACATCAAGTTTTATTAGTTGTGACTATATCTGCTCGCTTCTTGTCCTGTTCAGTTTGCTTTAGTGGTCCTTGTGACGTCGAGTACATCTTTTGCGTGTTTGATTATTGTAAGTACCCTTGGCGAAGGTGATATTGAAATATGCCTTGTTTCCTTAATTATTGGATGTAGCAGTTTTCAAAGACAGATTTCCAGCAATCAAGTTATCGCCACTGGGTTTTGGCAAACATCCATGTAACGATTCCATCTGGTGAGCAAGTTATTTCCACTAAGCCGATTATCTACGTCAGTAATGCAGTCAACTTAATACTGTTACAATGTCAAAAATAATAACATACTTTTCTAGTAAGTTCATCTTCTTCATTCATTAGGTAATTAGTACATACATCTAAAGTCCAAATTGGACTTGATTGTGATTAGCCAAAACACATTAGAAGGCGTATAAACCAGTTCCAGTATTGTTATCATATTGAAAAATTGCGAATTTCATTGAATAATCCATTGAAATCTGGACAATTGGTTCAGCAGTTTTGAAATGTTTGAAGATTAGCATTAGGGCCAAAGTCATTGCCTATTGTCCATTACCCATCATAGAAATATTAGACATTCTGAAATCGTATAAGTCAGATACATGCTTCGACAATGGCTTAATAGTAGTATATGGGTAGGATTTCGGATGTGTATTCATATGCACGAGTTATTCTTGCTTAAAAGCAATAGGACGTTTAGTTAGTATAAAAAGGACGGTAAACCTCAATATAGATCGATGGTTTGCTATGGATTTAATTTCTTCAAGAATAAATTTTTATTTAGTATCTTCTTTTAATGGATTTAGGTATAAATTCTAGATGTAGTTTGCACTTTTGTATTGTCATTCACGATATGTCCATGCATTGTTTAAGCGGTGTTATGCACTTGTGACGTTTTATATCTAATATATTTCGGTTACTATTCACTTTTCGGAATTGATTAGAATACTGAAAATCGAAAAATATATAACGATTGATTAGGCATTGTTGTGTTTCTTTTGTGCAATTTTCGAAATAACATATGGTAGACACTCCTGGTGGACTTTAAGCACTCAGGATTTACAGTAATATGTTTTGATACATTTGAGTAGAGAAAAAATTCAGGATATTCACACGAACCTGATGTTTTTTCGATCAGATTTGGAATTCATCAGTCGCCTATTGGATTTTGAAATTCAGGCTCTTCGGGTAAGATTTGTTGTAGAAGATCTGGAGTGGGTTAGAGTTGGGACAAGTGTATAATTCAGAAACGTAGTTTGTCATTCCTGTTTTTGTCACCTTATGTGACTAGATATATGCCCGCATAGCCTTAGAAACACTGAACACTGTTTCCTAGTGTTATTTCTGATAGGCTATTTCACTGTGCTTATTGGACTAACTTTTCCTTTCTCAGCATGTATCCGTCCATTAAACCTTTTGGATCCTAACAACGCCTGTTACTAACCACTCTTTCCGCTGATATTTTGTAAACGATGTCAACTCTTCGTCCGTTTTTTCTTAGACTTTAAGTTTTGATATTTTTGTAATGTTGCAAAATGACCATTTTGGGGTTTTTGTGGAAATAAACTAAGGAATACATCATTTCAGACGTGAAAAAAGTTGTTCTAATCTATATAATCTTGTTTTTGCCATTGTGAATTGGATATTTCACAAAGATTTTCCAAGTGGTAAGGGAATTTCTTTTATCAAAACCAAAAGTTATCCATAGAAGAATACAATTTAACGAAGAAAATACGAGATAAAAGAGACTAATACTATGGTAATATCAGCTTAACTGTGTACCCTTGGTAGAGGTTAGGGATGACTGAATATAATACTCTTAAAGTTTAATTCTCCATGCTTACTGGGTTAGGGTTACGATCACACTGGATAAAAGTTAAACTGTTATACATATTTAGTCGGTGAATATATCTCTTTTCCTTGAAAAGTAATGAGTGATAAAAAGTTTGAAAACTATCAACAATGCATAAACCCCGCTGATATATCATCAAAACTAAAATGCTTTCCCGATGTTTTTGAAAAAAAATAAGTTTTAAACATATATTTATGAGAAAAAATAATTAGTGACGATATCTAGTCGATTTCATTAAAAAGTTGAGGAATCAATAAAATGAGGGTTAGAATTTTTCGACAGGTCGCATTTTTGGGTTAGAAGTGAAATTAATGGTGAAAAGAAATCGCATTTTTATCGATTTTTAAAATAAAGATAACACAAAGATCGGCCAAGAAATGAAGGCGCTACATCCGCTCAAAAAATTACTCCTATACCCTTAATTCCAAGATAAAGTCTTCAAACTTCAATATAATATTTTTCATGTTTCTTTCGTGTTTCTTCGAAGGTATGATAAGCAGATCGAAAATAAAAATACCAGACTCGAGAAAGTGATATATTTTGTTGAAATTTATTTAATTAAAAAGCAGAAAAAACATTCTATATACCCTTCCCAATTTTTATCAATATTTTAAAAAGTTGCAGTGTTATCTGCCTGATTTTAGGTCAGAACAGAGGTAATACATAGTTCTTTCAGATGACATGAAAAAGAATCTATTTCAAAGTAAACTGATTGTGTCTCAATAACAAATAAATCGAAAAAGTCCGAAAAAACGACCCAACAGGGAAACGTTTAAAAAATGTTGATTTTACCAACCAAGTCGTCAATAAATACGTCGCAAAATCACAAGGTTCTAAAGGTTAGGCCTCATGTCATTGCATGTTTATTCTGGTGAAGACGTATTGGAAAAGTTCAGCTTAAAATTTATTTCATCCTCGTGAAAATTGACCTTGACAACAATGGATTTTCGCGACAAAAACTTCATAAATGTAATGATTTCTGTACTAACGCTCAGGATAGTTATGACTTAAAATCTTTTTTTATACCTACGACGGATTTTGGAATGTTTCTCCTTGAGAATGATCCTTTAATTGCTCTAGCAGTAAATTTTATTTCACAACTTCTGTTTCAAGATGTTTCTCGTTCAATGGTTTCTGCTGTTTTTGGTAGGTAATCGTCTTTTTAATTATTTGCATGTTTCTCGTTTGGGATTCAATGTTTTTTTTAATGTTTCTTGTTGGTAATTACCCTAAGTGTTTTGCTGCATGTGAGTATGTTTTCAATTGGTCTTGCAGTGCTTTTTGTTGAATTGCTTATGTCTCTAGATGTTTCTCTTTGGAAATAAAATGTTTTGTACCCTTTTATAGTTATTAAATTATAGTCCCATTGATTGTTTGCATGCTTTCATTTTGGTCTTGCAGTACTTCCTGTTGCATTGCTAATGTTTCTCGTTTGGGATTCAATGTTTCTTAATGTTTTGCTACATGTGAACATGTTTTCAGTTGGTCTTGCAGTAATGTATGTTGCATTGCTGATGTTTCTAGATGTTTCTCGTTTGGGATTCAATGTTTCCTGCTGTTTCTGGTTGGTAATTAAGTGTTTTGTTGCATGTGAGAATGTTTTCAATTGGTCTTGTGAAGAATTTGTTGCATTGCTTGTAATGAAAGTGGTGTGTAACCATGCAGATTTTGAGTGTTGGTCGTGATTACATCCCTTTACTTGTAACTCTCGAAAAAGGAGGTAATAAAAATGAGTTGTTCGTATGTTAAACGTACACGTGGTGTTGTTGAGTTTACGGTCAGTGGCCTAATGGATAAACTGTATCACTTAGAAGTGATAACACCACATAGTGTCAGAAGAGTATGGATAAATTGGAGTTGCCCGCACCACTCTCACTGACAGGTAACGTCGCTGAAAATTGGAATTATTCAAACAGAGATTTGAACTGTACCTCGAGGTTTCCGGTGCGAAGGGAAAAGGGGACAAACAAAATACATGCTTGCTTCTCCATGTTATTGGAGAGGATGCACTCGAGATATACAACTTTTCATTTGAAAATAAAGATGAAAAGTTTAAATTAGACGTTGTAACAGGAAATTTTGAAGCGTACTGCTTGCCTAAGAAAAATGTGACTTTCGAACGTCATGAATTTTTCACTTGTTCTCTGAAATTCAATGAAAAATTGGTCAATTTGTGAACAAACTTAGAACTAAAGCCAAATCGTGTGAATTTGGTTAGTTAACAGACTCTCTTATCAAGGATAGAATCGTCAGTGAGATTCCTGATAATGGTCTTAGGGCTCGTTTATTAAGGGTTCAAGATTTGAAACTCAGTGACCCAATTACCATGTGTAGAACGGCGGAAACAACAAAAGATCGTATGAAAAATCTAGTTGAAGAACAGAAGGAGGTTCATGGTGTTAAACACAAGCCTACGGAAAAACACATTCCAAGCAAGGTGGTAAGACAGCACAACACAAACAGACAGCTACACCACAAAAACAGACTAAAGGTCAATGTGGAAGATGTGGGAGAAATCATGGTACCCAGTACGAGTGTCCGGCGATGGGTAAAACCTGTAACAACTGTCAAAAGAAAAATCATTTCTCAAAAATGTGTTTTCTTGGCAAGAAAGTTCACGAAGTGTCAGAATTCAAAGGAACAAAAACTGAATTTCAACACAGTGACCCTACATATGTTTTGTTGACACAGTAGATACAATTGATCCTAGTGATTCTTCAAGCGAGGAATGGAGGTTGAACATTAATACAAACGGTACGAATACTAACTTTAAGCTAGATACTGGCAGTATCTTTGTATTACAAGTTGGCAGAGAAACCTAAGCTACATCTGGCAAATATGAGATTGATTTCTTTCAGTGGAGACAAAATACCAGTCACAGGTGCATGTGTACTGAAGTTGAACCACATAGGGCGGACAACTCCTGTGTATTTCATAGTGACTAAAAACTCAGGAACTGCACTCCTAGGTGTGAAAGCATGTGATAAACTTAACCTAGTCAAGCGCGTATTTAACCTTGACAAACCTGCACAGCCAGCAGACAGTATTGTACAGGAGTTTTCTGATGTATTTGAAGGCCTGGGATGCCTACCACAGTATTCAAGTCAATTCATCTATTGCAACAGTGGTACACCCATGTCGCAATGTTCCATTTACCATTCAAGACAGGGTTAAGGTAGAGCTTGAACGTATGGAAAAACTGGAGGTCATATGTAAGGAGAATGATCCTACACCCTGGGTCGCTCTATGGTTGCTGTCGAGAAGAAAAGCGGTCAATTGCGTATATGTCTTGACCCCAGGGACCTGAATCGCGCAATATTAAGAGAATATTATAAGCTCCTGACCAGAGAAGAAATTATGTCAAAGTTCAAAAATGCGAAATAGTTCAGTAAGATCGACGCTTCATCCGGATTCTAGCAAATGGTGTACAGTCATTAACATTCATAGGGATGTCGTTGCTGACTTTCAATGTTCGTTCATTATCATGTACCCACTAAGATATAAGTCACGCTGAGATCTAAGCACTTCATGTTTATTACAAGTATACATGTACTGTAGACTAACAAGTCACAATACAAACACGTGGTATACAGTATTCTACATATGTTGTTATTCAACAGCCCGTTCGCTAAGCCCGACTGTACTTTTAAGTTACAGTTATTTCCATACATCTCAGCCCTCAGGTACAAATATCCTGAGTATACGTAAAAAATACCACAGTGTATAGCTTGTCCAAAAATGGCACATCACCAACACACTCATTCTTGCTATTTCGTACTATCCGCCGTCTTCTTCCCAAACTACCATGAATCGATCAGTGGGAGTTACCTCCCGTACTCCGTAAACATAAATCGCATTACAATAACATTACTACCCTATTATACATATACAATTATCGACAACATACCGGCCCCTAAAAGCGACATTAACAAGTACATTTATAAATTTACTACGAGTCGATAATTCACTTCAAAACGAAATATAGTGTATTACGGCACCTTCTACAATTATCAAAATATCAAATTTAACAAATAATGTCAATGTTCATCACTTTTCAGTCACTATTAAAAGTTTATCTTTCAACCTAACAGATAACATTACAAAATCAAACATATTATTTCAGACAATAATCAATGACGTATAGATTTGCGGAGCATGTCGTGCACTCCCGAATAAGAGGCATTATTTCTGGCCTTGACTTTATTCGTAGCAAATCTATGGAAATGAAACAATTTCTAAATTACAGAGTTTATGGATTGGCCTAACAAACACTGATGACCTAGTTTTCACATTTACAGATCTCACAAAACCATCTTTTTCCAGAATAAGTTTCAACAACACGTCCAAGTGGCCAGTTCATCCTTGGAGTAGACTCA
This sequence comes from Ylistrum balloti, assembly GCF_031769215.1. NCBI lineage: Eukaryota > Metazoa > Mollusca > Bivalvia > Pectinida > Pectinidae > Ylistrum > Ylistrum balloti. The sequence continues at coordinate 202,492 of NW_026782490.1, forward strand.
TCAAGAACTAACACAATATCATCTTTCTTGAAGTTGTCTTTCAAAGTTGTCCATTTTCTGCGAAATTGTAACTTAGAATCTGTTTCTAGGGAGTGTAATCTTTCAATATGAATGGCCTTGAAAATTGAAAGGCATGTAAATAAACAGCCATAGCGTTTTTCCCGACTTCGTCCTCTCTTAACATAAAATCGTCCAAAACAGTCGATTCCGACATTCGTAAACAGTGCTTTCTCTGCAACTAATCTATCCGACGGAAGTGAAGACATTTTCTGCGAACCTAATGCAGACCTCAGTCTTTTGCACATTACACAATTGCGCAGTATTTTGTTGACCAATGTACGACAATTCGCAATCCAGTATTTCTGTCTGATAACTAAAAGCACATATTCCCTTCCAGAATGCCTAGTTTCGATCTCATGAATGTTTCGAACTATCAGTTTAGAAATATGATGATCCTTAGGTAGTATAAGTGGATGTTTCGCTTCTTCAGAAACAGGTGCATTAAGCAATCTTCCTCCAACATGGAGAAAACCTTCGTCATTAACTAACAGGTTCCAAATTGAAAGCACACTTTTCTTGCTAACTTTTCCATGATGCGCTTTCAGAGCCTCAATTTCACTTCCAAAATCTGTCCTTTGAACGTACGCAGTAATTGCTTTCTCTTATCTGATCATGTCATCCGAATCTAGCGTTTTCTATACAGTACGCTTCCTAACCCAGTCCTTGTACTTCAAAAGCCAGGCGATTGCCCCTTTTAACCGATACCAAGATGAGTGGTAAGCCAATAGCTTGTTGACCAATTCATTTCCAGATTCGGATTCAGCAGTGAATAATCATGCAGTTGCTTTAACTTCTTTGTCATCAGTCAAAGAATCCGGATAATCTGTAGGCGATTCGCACAGTTGTCCTCACTATCACATAAAAATTCCGGCCCCTGTAACCAACGTTGTCGAGAAACCATCTCCGATACGTGTAATCCCCAAGAAGCATCATCCGCAGGATTCAAGTTTGTATCGATATGTCTCCAGCAATCCGGAGTAGATCCATCATGTATAATAGCGATACGGTTCGCGACAAAAGTATGGAATCTCTTGCCCTTGTTCTTGATATACTGCAATACTAGCATGATGTCTGTCCAAAACACATTTCTGGAGATGTCAAGATTCAACTCACTGCTAACACTGCGGCTGATAGTTCTAGTCTAGGAATAGACATTTGTTTTATCGGCGCCAATCTAGACTTTCCCATAACAAATGCGCAATTTTGCCATCCTCATTTAAAGCTCTGATGTACGATACAGCTCCGTAAGCCTCCTGTGACACATCACAAAAATGATGTAACTCCAGTTTCGCATTGAAACCAAAGATCACTGGCAAAATACATCGATCTACCTTCAGTTCATGAAGTTTTGGCAGCTCCTGTAACCATTTTAGCCAACAATGTTTATTCTTGCCTCCATGACATCATCCGAGCCTTTATTCATCTTAGATTCTGATTGAAGATCTTCTTTGCCTTTGAATAAATGGCGCAACAATACCTAATGGGTCATACACCGAACTCGTGATACTCAGTAGACTCCTTCGAGTAAAATTTGTGTCTCTTTACATGATTTTCATTGCGAGTGTATCTGTTTCGGTATTCCCTTTGACTCCAAGAGCTCTCTCCAATGGCAAAGATCCACAATTTATTTCAAGTTCTTTTATCCCCTGAGTTCTTTCTACGACAGGTATACTTTCTATAACAGATCTGTTATCTGTTATTCGCGATCCATTTTGTCAGACGGAATCCTCCAAGGGAAGTAAGTTGCCGCAATTCACTCACCAATTTTATAGCAGTTTCTTCATTGCTGACAGATTTCAAACAGTCATCAACGTAAAAGTTCTTCAGTACAGTATCTACCGTTGTTTGTCATATCAGGTCCCTGAGAAACATTCTTGTTTAGCGATGTACCCTTATACTCTGCGGCGCAATCATAAACAATGCATAATTTGTTTTGCTTATTCGGATTTACAACTGCATGGTGTGCATAGTGTGGCGAGTACCAAGTTTTTCGTGTATTGCTTTCCATACAATCATCTTCGACAATCTCAGCGAATCCCTGACTTACAAGCTTATCAATTTCTGCCTGATATTTACAATGCAGCTGTGGGTCCTTCGCAAATTTCTTCTGCAAATACTGAAGCCTTTTCAAAACTAATTCCTTGTTGTTTGGAAGATCTGTTGCATCCGACTTAAACGGAATATTCAACTGATAGTGTCCTTCAGATTGTGTACACGAATCATTCCAAATATCCAGAACTCTTTTGTCATGCACAGAGTGTTGTGGCGTACTCTCAGCCAACACATGACAAGTGTCTATACTCCAGAACCGTTCAAGCTGTTTCAATATTGTATCTCCTCCAGAGTTAACATGTACAGAACGCGAGTTTCCTGCAACATATAACTCATCACATATTTCTCCCAAATTACCATTAATAGTCCAGCCTAAAGCTGTTTTAACTGTGTACGGCTCATGATTCCTTTGTCCGAATAAATACAGTCTGACCTTTACCACGGACCATTACGGTCACTATAGGTATAGAAACTTTCGAAGTCTCATTTGTGCATTTCCACAGGCCCCTGAACTATGTGCATCCACTTTGTTTAGAAGATCAGAAGGATCCGATACACCAACACTTTTTGGGAGTGTTAATATGTTACAGTTCGTATTTTGACGTAATGCAGAATGTGACAACTTTGAATGTTTCTGCTTACAATTGTCAATGCTACAAATATTGGAAATTCTGCATTTTTGAGCTGTGTGGTTTCTGAATATCAAGCACTTGTAGCACAGTTTATGTTCGTTGACCACTTTAAGTCGTTGAGACGGTGTCATTCCAAGAAATTTCTTACACCTACTCATTGAATGTGTTCCGCCGCAAAGAAAACACTTGATGTTTTGCTGTTTTCCTGTGTTACTACAACTTTGCTGTTACTTGTCAGAATTCTCATCAGTTTCTACTATAAAGCTAGCAACACCTTTGTTGGAATTAGATTGAGTATTTGTTCTTTTTTCCTTGTCTCCATTAGCAACAGCTGCAGCTCCAAATACAGGATCTAATACTTCCTTGGTAACAGTTTCCACAAATGACACAAACACTGTTATATTGGGATATATCCCAGTTTTTTGTTGAAAACCTGCAAAGCGTCCTTGCGCCATCTTGATTGGATGTAAAGCGTTAACCTATTTATGATCCTTACCATCCGCGTACGCGAATCTACTTCCTCAAGCATATCCATTGCCTTCAGGGCTTCCATACATGCTCTTACATCATCTGTTTAACCACGCAAAGCTTGACCATCATTCGACTTTATGGGTTGACCATCGGTGAGCCTCTTCACTTCTGCCTCAGAGATCATATAATTATTTCCGAACCGTTCTTTTAATAACGCTCTGGCACGCGCATATTCTTCTGTAGCATTCATTTTACCGCACGGTTTAACAACCTGAGCAGCCTTGCCAGTACAGTATTGTAACAATCTGTTTAATTTCACACCATCACTCGCCGAGGACCGTCCAACTGCACTATCATAAGCGTTCATCAACACCCAATAATCCATGGTATTTCCATCGAAAGTCATTAGACATGTTTTGGGAAGACTAATTATGTCTAATAATTGTCTTTGCACTGCGAGTTCTGACTGAACAGGTTTTGAAATACTAGCTGGAGCGGAAGTGTAGAATGACATATTTGGTTGACCTATGTTAATTTAAATAGTTGGTTGTCCGGAATAATAATAATGGGCTTCAGATTTTATTACAGGAAGCTGAGTATTTGTAGTCGGTTCGTTGATTTTCATTAACGGGGTATAAATATTATCGCCATGATCCGAAGCACGAGAAACTCTACTGTTGTTTTGTTTTCATTTACATACTGCGATAATACCTTTTCCTCAGCATCTGCAGCCTCAATTTCTGCATTTAATTTCAAAAGCTTTAATTGCTGTTCCATTTCAAACTGACTCTGTTCAATACCGATTTGCTGTTTCAAATATATAGCCTTGGTTTTTAGCATAGCCTTTCTAGCTGCTGCCTTAGCTAATGCACTTGATGTAGGCGACGCGGTTGAACTGCGGGAAACATGCGAAACACTGTCTTCAGGAGGTACATGAATATCATTCGGTTGTTTCTGAATATAATTGTCATAACTATTTTTAGCAGTGTGCACCACATCTGTGACTCTTTCAAAGTGACCAGTACTGTGCGCGAGCTTAAAATCTTCCATACCAGGAGCTAACTTTACAAATTTCTGATGAGCAGCTTCAAACCTACTGTACATCTCAAACATATTATCGAGGCACCGACTAATGTTTTTATGCTCAGCATTTTGATCTATTAATTCATGCAGTTCCTTCAACGCCTTAGTAACGGCACCCGCGAGACCTCCACTAGTATGATAGAGTTTCAATAACTCTCGGGCTCATTATTCATTTTACTGGCAAGTGTATCCTTATCACTGGCCTGACTGAGCTCAACGCTAGCGTTTTGCGATTTAAAATCCTCGTCGTGGGCACTCATCGTTTTTTTCATTAATTTACGATATTTGTACAAAATGTTGCGGACTTTCAATGTTCGTTCATTATCATGTACACACTAAGATCTAATTCCCAGGTATAAGTCTCTGTCACGTTCGCAAGTAGCTATTTGATTTTTATTTTGATTATTGTAATTAAGGTGAGTATCTTTAATGTATAAGACGGAAGTACGTCATGCGGAACTGTATCGACAGGGAGGCACGAGAGAGACCTTAGACAATACGGGTAGACGTGGTATTGTCGGTTACCTGATTCGATATTTTGAGGTCTTTTATATGTGAATCAGGCACAGAATACCGACTGTGGTAAGTTTGCCGTTTCTATATTTCTATTCATTATTTAGTTTTGGTATTATTTATGTATACCAATGTATTTATCAGGTCAAGCCATCTAGCTAACGGTGCGGTTCATTCATGCGAGACTATTGTGATTGATGTTTATGCAAGGGAAATATGTTACATTTTCTAATGTTTTTAAGTATATTTACCAAAAATATATGCATTACTAGTATATTTAGCTAATTTAAACCTAACTAAATTATATGTGCGGTGTTTTAATTGTTTATACCGTGCATTTGTTCGATATGTAAATCTATGGAAGCCCCGATCCATTTAGACATAGGTAAGCGTTCTGCGTACGCGGTCGGGCGGGAAAAGTATGGAAACCTATATGTGTCATGTTGTAAAAACTTTAGATTTCGCAATTTTTGTGTATATTTTGTTGATAAGTTATGTAAATAAATATTTGTAATTGTAATCAGTTCATTTGTTTTATTTTTCCCGAATCACAAGCTGAAGTTCGTCCCACGTGACAAATTGGTGGCAGCGGTGGGATTTTGCCAACGTTAGTTGTTCGGGAATAGAATACTGATTGCATATAATTGTTAAAGCAGATTGCTTGACAGACACCGGTTAGGAATGTCCTTTCTTTTCTGGTTCCTTTAATGTTGAACTCGGGAACAATGTACCTGGAAATTTGACAGGTAAGTCAATCAAGAGAGGTAATTTGTCAGGCAATATTGCAGGTGAGTATTGTATTTCTATATATTTATATGTCGTTAGGTTTCAGTTTCAGTATTAGGGTTAGGGTTGGGGTTGGGGTTGGGGTTAGGGTTAGGGGATAAGTACGAAGTGATAAAGGTTGATCAACTTCATCTCGTCTTTGATGGTGACGTCATATCTTTCGACCAATCATTGATTTAGGAATTTCATTGGTAGTTCGTGATAACATTGATCTGATGAGACAAGGTCAGTGTTTACATTTAGAATGACTAGGATTGTTGTTAAGCATCCATTTTGTAGTCATTCTTTGAATGTCAGTGTAAAGTGTTCTGATAGATTGGTTTTGAAATGGCTTTTATTCGCTATGGATATCTGGACATTCTAACCAATGGACTTTGCCGGTGAGCATAATGATTCTCTTTTTGCTTCCTAATTCTACTATTAGGGTTAGAGTTAGGGTTAACGTTATAGGCACATCGCGAAAATGAGGGATGAGGAATGAGGGATACCGCCCACTTTTCTATCAATCAAAAATAATCCTTTTTGATTGGATTAGGGTTAGGGTTGGGGTTGGGGTTAGGGTTGGGGTTGGGGTTGGGGTTGGGGTTGGCTTTGGGGTTGGGGTTAGGGTTGGGATTGGGGATGGGGTTAGGGTTAGGATTAGGGTTGGGTTAGGGTTAGGTTTAGGGTTAGGGTTAGGGTTGGGTTAGGGTTGGGTTAGGGTTTAGGGATAGGGTTAGGGTTTGGGCACTTTTGTCGAAGATGCGTTAGGGAACGCCCACTTTTGTGACGTCAGATGCCAGTCATCATTTATTGAGAATTAATGTTCTTATTAGACTTGATTAGAATTACCCCCCTTTGCTTCCCATGATGCATTTTTCTATTTCAGAGGCCGCCATTTGCATATGCGGTTTGTGAGTGAATCTCTCTTTGTTTTGTGGTGATATTTAGGATTACCTGCTATGTTTCTTTTCGCTGGATGATTGATTGCTATAGTAAGTGTTATTTCAGTGATTTGATAGCTGATAACTGCAAGAAATATTATTAGGAGTTATTATTAGGAATGTTTGGTTTATGAGGTATTTGGTTAATCGATAGATGCTGAATTTATTTTTGGGAAGGCTATAGTTAGCCTAGTTAAGGTTATGATTACTTACAAGGTCGTGAAGCTATGTCACGAAATGATTGAAGAGGGAGGAATACCGTTTAGTAAGATAGCTTAAATGTTTGAATGCTAATGTTTTTGAAACATTCGTGGTTAATGATAGGCTAGTGGCATGGCGATGGGTTTGGGCTGGAGTAGGGTTAGTAACTGAAATGGGTGGCAGCAGTACCCGGTTGAAAAGTAATCCATCACCCTAAAACTCGTTCATGCCAATTTTATTATCCATTACCCTACAACCCGATAATAACCACTTCATTAACCATCAATCTATTCCCGGTAATACCCACTTCATTACCCATCACCCTATAACTCGGTAACACACAATTAACTACCCACCATCCTATAACTCGGTAATACCCTCTTCAATTACAGCTTCTTTACCTATCACAATATAACTCGGTAAAACAGACTTCCTTGCCCATCATCCTATAACTTGGTAATACCAATTTCATTTCCTATCATCCTATAACTTGGTAATACCAACTGCATTACATATGTGATATCCAGGGCTGTTTCATAGGAAATGGCGCTCTCCTCTATCGTTAATAAAAAGGCGGTTATTTGTAACAAAGAAATTTCATCATTGATATAAATATATATCACGTGACAAAAGCTGCCGCTTCAGCTACATTTGGTGGGAAAAGCGTAAGGGCCAATTAATAATTGCGACATTGAAACAAGCGAAATCAATTTTAGTTACCCACTAACTAGGTATAACTCATTAACCAGGTATCACCCACTTTCGTAACCCAGTAAATATGTTTTACTCGTTACCAAGGTGTCACCCACTTTAGTTACCCAGTAACTAGATATTACACACAAACCAGGTGTCACCCACTTTTGTTAACCAGGAACTAGATTTTACTTATTAACCAGGAGTCACCCACTTCAGTTACCCACTAACTAGGTATAACTCATTAACCAGGTATCACCCACTTTCGTAACCCAGTAAAAAAGTTTAACTCGTTACCAAGGTGTCACCCACTTTAGTTACCCAGTAACTAGGTATAACACACTAACCAGGTGTCACCCACTTTCGTAACCCAGTAAAAAAGGTTTTCTCGTTACCCAGGTGTCACTCACTTTAGTTACCCAGTAACTAGGTATTACACACTAACCGGGTGTCACCCACTTTCGTTACCCAGTGTATATGTTTTACTCGTTACCCACGTGTCACCCACTTTCGTAACCCAGTAACTAGGTATTACACACTAACCAGGTGTCACCCACTTTTGTTACCCAGTAACTAGGTTTTAGTTATTTACCAGGGGTCACCCACTTTAGTTACCCACTAACTAGGTGTAACTCATTAACCAGGTATCAACCACTTTCGTTACCCAGTAAAAAAGTTTTACTCGTTACCCAGGTGTCACCCACTTTAGTTACCAAGTAACTAGGTATTACACACTAACCAGGTGTCACCCACTTTTATTACCGAGTAATTAGGTATAACTCATTAACCAGGTATCACCCACTTTTGTTACCGAGTAACTAGGTATAACTCATTAACCAGGTATCACCCACTTTCGTAACCAAGTAAATATGTATTACTCGTTACCCAGGTGTCACCCACTTTAGTTACCCAGAAGCTAGGTATTACACACTAACCAGGTGTCACCCACTTTCGTAACCCAGTAAAAAAAGTTTTACTCGTTACCAAGTGTCACCCACTTTAGTTACCCAGTAACTAGGTATTACACACTAACCGGGTTAGGGTTAGGGTTTAGGGCTAGGGTAGAGGGGTTTTTACGAGCGTGGTTAGGGTTAGGGTTAGGATAGGGGGGTTTTTACGAGCGTGGCCAGTGGCCAACTCGTCAATGTCAAACAATCTGTCTTGTGACCATATAGGCGGGGCTTATGAAGTAAATATCGTGTTGTGGTCATGCGCAATATCGTAAATCATGAGTACTGGTTTTGTGGAGTTCAATATAAATACAAGATTGGATTAGAAAGGAGCGTTCATCATTTCTTTTATTGAATTCAATCTGATTTTGATTCTACTAGAGAATTGGCTATTTGTTGTTGAGCATGGGTCAGTGTTTGAGTAAACAACCACGAAAAAGGACCGACGTTTTAGAAAAAGAAGTTAAAGTTCTTCCAGGCAATATGGAGGAAAACAGACTAGACATTAATAGGCTATATGCGGCGTTTGAATGTCCAAGACACTGTAATTTTGCGGAGACGTTGCAGCGAATAGAAAAAACTCATCGAGCTCATGAACTTTTATTGCGTAATTTACCTATGCCGGACAAAACCCCTTCATATTTAAGAAGAAGTCATAAACCTGCTTCGTTGAAAGAAACAGTGAATTCAAGACCTCCAGTCGTAGCTGAATCAGAAGATGACTACCTAGAGCTTAAATAAACAGAAATTTAAATCTGGAATCTTTCAAAGGAACTTAAAAACACTTGTAAAAGAACAAAGATAACTACAAAATTGAACAAAAAAAAAAAAAAAAAAAAAAAAAAAAAAAAACAAAAACAAAAAAAAAAAAAAAAAAACAAAACAAAACAAAAAAAAAAAAAAAAAAAAAACAACAACAAAAAAAAAAAGCAAACAGAAATGATGACCTTAACCTACCCTTCACCCTAGAAAATCAAGAAACATCACAACACACTTAACCTTAACTTTATGAACCTCAACCTCACAAAACCTTAACCTTAGAAAACCTGAACCTCACCAAACCTTAACCTTAACCTTTTAGCTAATCTCTGGGGTTAAGGTTAAGGTTAAGACTTAACCTCAGAAACTCAGGGGTTAACTAACTTTTTGGGTGTTTTTGAACTCAGTGTTAACTGCTAAGGTTAAATTTACAGTTAACTTTCAGTTTCCGCCAGCTTTTAGCTAATCTCTGGGGTTAAGGTTAAGGTTAAGGTTAAGACTTAAACTCAGAAACCCAGGGGTTAACTATTTCTTGGGTATTTTTGAACTTAGTGTTAACTGCTAAGGTTAAATTTACAGTTAACTTTCAGTTTCCGCCAGCTTTTAGCTAATCTCTGGGGTTAAGGTTAAGGTTAAGGTTAAGGTTAAGACTTAAAATCAGAAACCCAGGGGTTAACTATTTCTCGGGTATTTTTTAACTTAGTGTTAACTGCTTAGGTTAAATTTACAGTTAACTTTCAGTTTCCGCCAGCATTTAGCTAATCTCTGGGGTTAAGGTTAAGGTTAAGGTTAAGACTTAATCTCAAAAACTCAGGGGTTAAATAACTTCTTGGGTATTTTTGAACTCAGTGTTAGGGTTAGGGTTAGGGTTAGGGTTTGGGTTAGGGTTAGGGTTAGGGTTAGGGTTATAGTCCATGCTAAAAAAGTTACATTTTTTATGCTAAAATGACAATTATGCTAAATTCGCTATACCAAAACCATTAATGCTGTTTTGGTAACATTTTTATGCTGATTTGGTAATAATTTATGCTATTTTATTACCTTCTCTGCTGGTATTTTTACATAGGTGCTGATTTTATCACTCTTGTGCTATTTTACTACTTTATTAGAAATGACAAAGTTAAAAAACATGCAAAAAAATTACTTTTTTTTACTTTGATGTTTTCTATGCGTTTCAGCCAATTTGGAATCAGATAACTTTGTCGATTCGGGACGTTATTTTCTAAAAAAATGTTAGAAACTTTGTGGTTAGAGGGTTATGCTAAATATGCTACATACATTAATTTCTTCGTAGTAAACTATATCTTGTAATATTTTTTCTATAAATGGTGAAAATATTTTTCCCATGTGGAATTTGTACTTGTAAATGTTTTATAAATTTAATGCTTATTCATCAACGCATATTTTTTTCTTAATTTTGTAATATTATCGAAACTGTCGGGATTAGGGTTAGGGTTAGGGTTAATTTCATTGACGTGAAAAAAAATAATTCGAAGAAATCTAGTGAAATAAAAACAGACACAAACATTCATTGTATTAATGTTTTATTATTAATTATTTTAGGGACATTAGTATGAATTTTTTTTTCATTCCAGGCTCGGTACATGGAACCTGTCCCTATGAGCCCTAATTTCCGCACTGCCTGTGAATTTTGATTGGAACTAAAAGATTTTTTTTTATTTTATATTTTTTTTGTGTTTTTTTGTTTTTTTTTTGTTTTTTTGTTGTTGTTTTTGTTTCGTTTTTTTTATTTATTTTTACACTTTAGTATTTGTATGATCTTTGTGCCGTTCTTAGTCTATCATAAATTTTCTTTTTGGCCTGAGCACCATGTCTCTCTGTTAGGGTTTGAATCAACTGCTCCCCTTCTTTGGAACTACGGAGGTGTTCCATCACCTTCATGGAGTTTGTTGTTTTTCTTTGCAAAAGTGGTGCACATAAGTCCAGTAAAAAATTAGACTCTTCTGGCAGGAAACCTCTCCTGCCATGCAGAAGGAATTTTCCATGTTCACTTCGACATACCCGCCTCGGACCACATGGATCTTTTCCTTTTTCTGTTTCACGCCATGCATATCCTGCTTGTGGCGCCATATGTTCGACTGTGGATTTCCGCATATGTCACAGATGATTTTCGCTCGCTTACTAGGCCTCTTTTTTCCAGTCTTTGGAATAGTGACATGTTTCGGCGGCTGAAAAAGTGAAGGAAAGTATTTACTAACAAAACATATGAAAAATCATGTACATAGAGATAACTTTGATGTTATGTCAACAAGGTTCCATGATACGCTATTTTGATTACATATCATGCTACTTTTTCACTAACCCTAACGCTAACCACATATCACTAAGGTTGCATAATAGTAACCTTACTAGCACTATTTGTAATTATAACAGCGTAGCTAACCCTAACCCTAACCCTGCGCTAGTATGGCTACAATAATGCTGAATGTTGCATTTATGCTAATTTCATTACGCCATCTGCTGATGTGGTTACATATTATGCTAATTTAGTTCTAATCCTAACCCTAACCGCATGTTACCAATTTAGCATACAAGTTAACATTTCAGCACAAATATTGCTCTTCTAGCATAACTCTAACCCTAACCCTAACCCTTACCCTAATCCTGCGCTAATAAAGATACAATTATGCTAGTAATGTTACATTTATGCTGATATAATTACGCCATATGCTGATATGGTTACATGCTATGCTATTTTAGTTCCAACCCTAATCCTAACCGCATGTTACCAATTTAGCATAAAACAAGTGGTTAGGGTTAGGGTTGGTGCAGAAGTAGCATAAATTTAGCAAGGTTAGCATTGTTCTTTGTCCTTGACCTATTTATTAGAGTAATATGTCACCCGATCAGCATATTGACCTCCGACCTTCACATTATACTTAATCCTTTGACCTACATTAATTTCAGAGATATCTTTTTCGATTTTGTCCTAACCATATGGAAATGCGTCATTAGTTTTCAAAAATATTAACTGGATTCGAGAGAGGAGTGACAACTTTATAATTGACCTTGACCTTAAGGCGTGACCTACTTCTGAGATACGGTTAGAAATAAATCGACGTAGCGAAATTAGCATATTTAATTTTTTACGTTGTTTTTCACATTCGTGTTTCTTACAGAAGTATAAGCAAACAATTCCCGTTTATTTTTTCGTCTTTTTAAGACTCTAACCCTAAATGTATTGGAGCTAAATCTGATAAAGTGTTTTCACTTAAATGCGGATAAAAAGGTTTCTAATAGAGGTAACGAAAAAAAAGATATGGTGTCATATTTCTATTAGTCATGGTTCTCTTTTCAGAGAAGTTCAGGTCTCTAGTATCATTAACATTGAAACAATGTTCGTTTTTGGTAAAAATTGCTATTTTTTTTGTTATGGACGGAACTCAAACCAATCTTTGATATTTCACTAGTAATGGGTCAAAGGTAAAAAATCAGTTTTAATTTTGGAGTTACGGCCCTTGGTTCTGGGAGGTAGCAAAATAAGCATCGACCCTTAGAATCAGGATTTGATCTCGAGGTTTAGAAATATTTTAGGTCTAAACGAAGTCTTGCCACGCTAGGGACATGTTTTATGCCATTTGCAGTAGTCTGGAATGGAAAAAAAATAGTTTGCATTCCCAAATATTTTTTTGTTAGATAACTGTACCAAAGAGATATTTTAGACAGAGCTAGTGCAGTCATCATTTATTACCTTTAATATATATTATCCGGACATAACTGTGTGAAATTGTGAGCAATTCCTACGAATAAATTTTATTTTACGACATTAAGAAAAAAATGTTAAGATTTGTTATTCGATGTTTATACATTGGCTGTTTTGACGGTCTTCCTATGACCTAACTACATCTTCAAGCTTTATATTGCCTGATATAAAGTCGGAAACGTTTGAATAACAAGGGATGAAATGGGGTAAAGAAATTAGCATAAACCTGTCCAATTTCGATCAATAGTTATACTCATTTGATATTGAATTGAAGACTTAATCTGATGTTTTTATTGTAGTACATGCTTCATTGTACAATATCAATCCAAATTTAAATCACCTCGATGTACCTAAAGTTCCCAGCGTCACGTGTGAAGTTGATCAACTTGAGACCCTTGGCAAAATTTTCTGACTTGAGGTATCTGAATCGGAAAAATTGCATCTTATAGGGTTAGGTGGGGTACAAATGTTTGAAAGAAATCCACAATTAACCCCCTGCAGGAAGGCCATTTGGCTAGAGTGTAAAGAAAACAGAATAAAAAAGCTAGGTATTTGTGCCTATGCTGTTGACTTTACAATTTTAAAATCGTGATTAAACACTGAAAACAGCACGGATTTGAGGAATTCAAAGTGAAAAATATTAGTTTAAATCCTTAAAAATCATTTTAAAAAAGAATTATGAAAAAAGACCAATTATTTATCAAGCAGTGAGCGTTCAAAAAATAATGTCCAATTTTTTTACCTTATGCTAATTGTTACCTCGAAAAAACAGACCAAAGCTCCCCAGGGTCCACTCTTTTGGGGGTAAGGGTTTTTTTTTTTTATTCTCTTTTAGGGGATATTTTTGTTTTACTCCCATCACCACGGGAAAAAAACTTTATGCTAATTCGATGACAGAAAAAATGAAGTTGTTTCAAGATCGACGATTTTGCATACCCCTTTACTGGGTCTCACCTAATACCCCCCAAAACACCCAAAAAACTTGCGGGAGGGTTAACGGCGGTTAGGGGGCAAAATGTGGGGTTAGAGGGCTAACAAATTTGGCCGCGAAAAAATTATTTAACCCTCCACTAAAAAAGTTAACCCCTAAGCAAAAATAGGTTTTTTGGCCATAACTTTTGAACCAAAAAAGATAAAAATCTCAAATAAATTTTAAAAAATTTAGAAAAATACGACAAAAAATCTAATGGCTTTTAGACTTAAAATCTTAACAATTTTTTTTTATATAGATTTTCGAAACAGTTGACTACGCGGGGTTAGCATGGACTATAATGAGGGTTAGGGGGTTTTTACGAGTAGTGCGCACCTACCAACTCATCAATGTCATGAGATAGGTCACCTGACTAAGGGAGGCGGAGTTAGGATGACTTTTTATTTGTAAAAAATGTACACCTTCCAACTCGTCAATGTCATTTAATGGCTCACGTGACTTAGGGAGGCGGAGTTATCTCTTTTTAATCTTTGGTCTAACATGTTCTCCGGCTTAGAGTGAAGGAACTAGTCGGCATACAACAATGGGAATATTGATTGATGGCGTGCTGACGGAATACTTATCGTTTCTCATTATTAGTCAGGTATGTTGACTGCTACTTAGGGTTAGGATTAGGGTTACAAGATCATTTGGTGAACAGTCACTATCTTAATCTGTAGCTTGAGTCAAGATGGATAAGTGTAACGAACTACGTCTCGCGACCCGCTAGTGGCCGCACCGCGGACGTCACCTCTGTAGTTACAATAATAAAAGTGCCCAATGGGTTCGACTGCCGCTTTCGCTTGCAGATTTCACTAACAAATTTCGACCAAGTACCGGCAATAATGACGAGAAGAATTAAACAGATTCAACAATTTATTATATATTTTACAAGAGTAAAGTTTAGCATGAAAGACATTTAACCGGCTCAGTGAGTGTTTTTAATTAACCATAACAATGTACAGAAGCCACCTGAAATAAACAAACTTTTACCTAAACTAACTACCAGGCAGGAACCAATGTCGTGGTTGTCGAAATTCTCTAGCTAAATTAACTCTCGGCCCACGGAATCTGACACCGTTCCTCGGAGCGAGTCTCAAACCTCGCCGAACGGACAAATCTCCGCCACGTGACCGACTCCAAATTTACAAAGTCCAACTCAACACTACCGCCTTCTCCTACGTTCGTCTTGGCGAGGGGGGCACACAAAATCAGCCTCACCGAACGAGAGAAAACTACTCCCCGAGAATACCAATTCTCGAATTATCCACTATTTAACAAAATTTCAACAGCTAGCGAACGTTCCCCTCAATCACGACACGAGGTTCCCGCCAAAACTTAAGTCTGCATAAATCGAAAAATATACCAAATTACACGGTCGGAAATCAAACCTATCGGGTTGTAGGTGGCAACTGATGTTTAGTAAACCATTTTATAACATTTTAGGGAAGAGATGGGCGCTGACAACACAAAAATCTAACAGATTACCCTGCCTGAATTTCAATACCGACCTATCGTATCTTGGCCTCCAAAGGAAGAGACTGTGACGTCACTTTTTCTCCCAGAGTTCCTCGCTTCCTCGGACAGGGTTGTACTAAATTCCGAAAAACGACACGAAGTGACCCACGCGTCGCTACACACCCTCCAACCACCCGGGCAGGCTACGACCGCGTAGCCGAGACTCAACTTACTGTTTCAAAATCCGTAAAATATTTCTATGTTAAGTAATGGCCTTTGCTCTGGTAATATTGACCTTTGGTCCAATGACCTTGGACTCGACTGACTATGACTCATTTCCTCTCGGGATGTCTTACAATTCCACCAGTGAACGACATAAACCTCGACCTTGACCTTTACTCGGCAATATCGACCTTTGACCTAGTGACCTTGGCTCCTTTACCTCTGATCCTTTCTATCTCATGATGTCTTGCCACAATTCCACCAGTGAAAGACAAACCCCGACCTTGACCTTTGACCTAGTTAAGGTTTGTCACCCATAATGGTAATGTATCACCAGGCTGGCCAACGATGGTTCCACATGGATTGCTGTTGAAACAACACGTGGTCCACAGGACAAACCAGGTGGGCCAAAGCCGCCCAAACTTCTCGGAACTGAACCTAAAATTAAAAGATTGGCCATGTGCTATCAATTGCCACATCCAACTCGACTCACAATAATAATAATAATAATAATAATAATAATAATATTAATAATAATAATGAACTATTGCATTTGATTAAGTACCATCATTTCCTCACTGGCCAATAAATTTGAATGACATTTCATGTCTTTACATACAACAAAATTTCACCATTTGATAATAATACCTAATGGAGGCAGGCCCCTATAGCATGAAGTTCAAAATTACAATACAAAAATATTGGCATTATTACACAATCTCAATTTCCAGATGACTCGGCCCAAGTCTTGTCTTTATTGCTATAATTGCTTGTACAATTTTAAATTACAATCTACTGAAGATAAATTGGTTGGTATCTAAATGTCACTTATATAAAGTCTTGCTCAATTGTAATTTAGTTAAGAGTCACAACTGTATAATCAGATTTTTTTTTTTTTCTTTGGTGCAACTCCTGGGGCATCAGCAATAATTATTGCCAAACTTCAACAGTAAGTAATCAATATTACAAATATGTGCTTCCCATAAAATAATGGGTCATGACAGTCCTTGTCTTCACATGGTTGATTGTCTGGAATGTTTAAAGTTCTGGGAAGCACCATAAAATTCATAATTTTAAGCAGATGTTCTCAAGGTGCAGTTAACTCAGTTTCTGAACACTTTCAATCACAACAACTCCTGATCTCTTCAGGCTGTAGATACAATTTACATTCTCTCCACTGCGAGGAAAGTTTTTGGCATCCCTAAGCATGTTAAGCATCATTGAGCATTGGCGAGCATCTTATGAGCATTTTTCCATGAGTAGCACCATATGTACATGGTAATGGTTGTTTAAGCACAGATGAGCACAATTGAGCATATTTTAAGCATCATTGGAGCATTTTTCTATGAGTAGCACCAGATGTACATGGTAATGGTTGTTAAGCACAGATGAGCACACTTGAGCCTATTTTAAGCCTCTTTGGAGCATTTTTCTATGGGTAGCACCCGATGTACATGGTAATAGTTGTTAAGCACAGATGAGCACACTTGAGCATATTTTAAGCATCTTTGGAGCATTTTTTTTTTCTATGAGTAGCACCAGATGTACATGGTAATGGTTGTTAAGCACAGATGAGCACACTTGAGCATATTTTAAACATCTTTCTAAGATAAGTGCATAATGTTCATGGTAATCATTCCTAGTGCTTAAGTTACAGATAATTCAGGCTAGCAGCCAATATAACAGTACATTATTTGATTAGTATAATTTGAATTGATACACTGTGGGCCATTACTGTCATCTCCAAACAATCGAATTTTTACATTTTTATCTCAACAAGTTTAACTGGAACCAAGAAAAATATTCAGAGAGTACAGTTACAATTCTACTGTGTACATTACATTATAACAATTTGAACTACAGTTTACAATATAGAAGAACCCGACTAGTTATGGCTGCTGCTTAATCATTACATTCCATGTTCGAATTTCACTACTGGCTATCATGATGATCATTACTAGTCTATTAGTGGTACCTCAATATTATTACCACAGTCGAATGAAAATATATAAATTCATCATTCCAGACTTCAGAAACCCCCCATTTTGAACAGAAATACCCGTATTAGCACTAGTCAGGTTCTTGGCTAAGGGGCAATGCCTCCATAATCACCATCTCCTTGGTGGCAACATGATTTCCTCTCAGAGGTATTTACTTGTATAACAAAAAATAGAAATAACAAAAATATATGACATATATAAAATTAGCAAACTTGAAAAAAAATATTCAGCTCCTCCTCCGGCGGCCAAGAGTTTTTCCCCCCTACCCACAGCTATCACTGGGGAAGCCACCCTATACTAACATATGACTAAATTAAGCCGGTCCAGGCATTCGGACACCCTCCCCTATTCTAACTAAATGGCTGTGAATGGTGCTCCGCCCAAGTGTTGGTCGTATCAACTCTAGCCACAAGGACTAGAGCCCCACTCGAAGCCAACCTAACTAACCTACCAGGCCGAATAACCCACCCCATCAATTTTGAACCCTGGGAGAGTCAAGGCAAGGCTAATCTTGAGTGTTGGTCGTATCAACTCTGGCCACCCAGACCAGCCCCTACCCGGTGACCTCCCTTTCTAACCCAACCAAACTGTAAGCCTATCTAACCTATCAAGCCGAATAACCCACCCTATGAATTTTGACTATGGGGGAGTCAGGACAAGGTTAATCGAAAGTGTTGTTCATGTCAACTCTGGCCACCCTGACCAACCCTGTCCAAGCGACTTCCCCCTCTATCCCAGCTACCTAACCTACTTGCCCAATTGTCTCCCCTTGAACACCTGGCCCGACTTGTACTACCTATACCAACCAATAAATTCCGATCACTCTATTTTAACTCGCTGTCTCCTCCCTTCCTGTTCTATTAAGTCACTAATGTCCGTAATGTTTAAAGATGTGTCTGACACGCTTCCCTGGGGGAGGGAAATTTGTTGTGGACGTCGACTCTGGTGTCCCACGGGCCCCTGGTTACCTGTCCTCGAGTTGCGCGCATACAGTTATTTACCACCAGAAACGAAAGTTCTCCTGATTGGGTGTGGAGGTCTCTCACCGCCAGGGACGTCTGCCTGTCTCCAGGTCTCCGAGTAGGTATTTGGGGGTCACTGCCACGTCTGGGGTGTGGCCACCACCCCAGGGGTCCATGGTGGCTATCCCAATGTTCAATCACCCGCGCACATAAGAGAAAACTGTATCATTACAAATACCAAAGGTTCCTGGAGGGCGAGAGTCTCCCAGGACGTATCCAGCCGCAGCACTGCATGAACGTTATACCGATTCACCAATGGACAGGTCGCCGGCAGTTTCAGGGGCCCGGGTCATCCTCTTCTGTCTTGATCCCTCCCCCAGGTCAGGGGGTGTCAAGAGCACCATTTTACATGAAAGATAAAACAAGTATAGTTCAGACAGGATCTACATAATCTAAATTACTATACAGACATCTTCCCTTCCTTCTAGTTTTTCCCCCCGACGCTGGGCCAAGCACACACCTACATCCCTCTCGGGGTCAAATCTGGATTTAAGTGCCGACGTCACACTTTTATAGTCTAAGCGCTCTGTGGGGGTTAGATCACTATATACCCTAAGGGCCGTACCCTTGAGTTTCACCGCCAGGAATTGGCAAGCTTGAGCCTCTGTCCAAGCGTTAATGGTCTTGCAAGCCTCAAAGTGTGTAAACCAATCTTTATAACTACCCTGGCCATTATAAGCTTCCGGGACAACTATGGGTTTGGGCAGGGGAACTAACTGGGGCGACTGGGGCCGAGTCGCCTGCGAAGGGGCTGCCCCGGGTCTTGATCTAGGGGTCGAGCCAGCAAGGGGTGTACTAAACCTAATCCTTGAAGGACTCCAGCTAGAGGGCTCCCTATTCGTACCTTGGCCTAGGCCGCGAGGGGACCCCGTATCTTGGGCGGCCTCCCCAATTTTGCCATCGCCCACCCCTTCCCTTTCACGAGCCGGCCGCCTTCCACGCGTTTCGCTCCTACACAACAGTTCATCTAATCTTTGGCGCATTGATTCTATCTGTAGTCCGTAGTCCGGAATATCAAAATTAAACTCACCGCCCTCCGCCATCGTTGCCAGTACTTAATGACTAAGTTTTTAATAGAAGTAGTTATCAAACAGTCGAACCAATTTCAGATAGAATTATTTATAACTTATCTTGACCTTTAAACCTTAATTTTCCCTATACTCCTAATAATATCTTTTTAGCACCGGTCCCGCCGGAGGTTCCAATTGTAACGAACTACGTCTCGCGACCCGCTAGTGGCCGCACCGCGGACGTCACCTCTGTAGTTACAATAATAAAAGTGCCCAATGGGTTCGACTGCCGCTTTCGCTTGCAGATTTCACTAACAAATTTCGACCAAGTACCGGCAATAATGACGAGAAGAATTAAACAGATTCAACAATTTATTATATATTTTACAAGAGTAAAGTTTAGCATGAAAGACATTTAACCGGCTCAGTGAGTGTTTTTAATTAACCATAACAATGTACAGAAGCCACCTGAAATAAACAAACTTTTACCTAAACTAACTACCAGGCAGGAACCAATGTCGTGGTTGTCGAAATTCTCTAGCTAAATTAACTCTCGGCCCACGGAATCTGACACCGTTCCTCGGAGCGAGTCTCAAACCTCGCCGAACGGACAAATCTCCGCCACGTGACCGACTCCAAATTTACAAAGTCCAACTCAACACTACCGCCTTCTCCTACGTTCGTCTTGGCGAGGGGGGCACACAAAATCAGCCTCACCGAACGAGAGAAAACTACTCCCCGAGAATACCAATTCTCGAATTATCCACTATTTAACAAAATTTCAACAGCTAGCGAACGTTCCCCTCAATCACGACACGAGGTTCCCGCCAAAACTTAAGTCTGCATAAATCGAAAAATATACCAAATTACACGGTCGGAAATCAAACCTATCGGGTTGTAGGTGGCAACTGATGTTTAGTAAACCATTTTATAACATTTTAGGGAAGAGATGGGCGCTGACAACACAAAAATCTAACAGATTACCCTGCCTGAATTTCAATACCGACCTATCGTATCTTGGCCTCCAAAGGAAGAGACTGTGACGTCACTTTTTCTCCCAGAGTTCCTCGCTTCCTCGGACAGGGTTGTACTAAATTCCGAAAAACGACACGAAGTGACCCACGCGTCGCTACATAAGTGTATGTAAAATGAAAGCCCTGCCTCTTATACTTTAAGAGAAATTAACTGAACACGGACAGAGGGAAATACAGACAGAACGATTACTATATAACCCTACCCCCCCCCCCCCCCCCAATGGAAAGATTTAGACAATTTATTAGATGTAAAGTAATATATCGGTGACTTACCTTCCTCATTGAAAGTCATTTTCTCTATATCTAGCCCTTCATTTACTCTAAGCAACATCTTGGTAATTTTTGTTTTTTGGACCAAGTCCAGAGGCTGTCTGTATACGTATTAGGTCTGCATACTGGAGATTGACCTTCAAACACATTTCTCGCAATACATCTCTTGCTCTGTATGTCCTTGTGGAAGGTGATTTCCTGGAAAATACATATTTTCCAACAACACTTGCCTCCTCCTTCTTCTCTAACAGAAGGTTGATACTTGAAAGCATGTCCTTTGTTAAAATGATTGCAACCTTTCTCTCTTGCTTTCCTTTTATTTCAATGCGAGTCATTGATGAACTAAGTGCTCTTTCAAGTGTAGAAAGACTTGACCTGACCTCATTGTCAATTTCGCAGTATTTGCATGCATGTCTTTTATCCCATTTCTGTTTTCCTTCAAAAGAATGAGTGGCTTGAACATGTAGAGCATCTGATGTGGAGGACATAGGTATCACAACACTTTCATCGTCACTCTCAGCAGGCAAATTACATGTATGTCTTATCCCATTTCTGTTTTCCTTCCAAAGAGTAAGTGGATGGAACACAAACAGTATCTGATGTGGGGGGCACAGGTATAGTTGTAATTTCATTGTCATCCTCAACTGGCCTTTTTGAAACATGGAGATCAGAGAATTTCTTGGATGATCCTGTCCTCTTGGAAACATTGAGATCTTTTGAGATTTTCTTGGACCTTTCATGAAATTCATCATCTTCCAAGTATGTATCATCTTCCATACTGTCTGTTTCCTTTTTTAAGAAAGAATAAGAGAGCTATTAGGAGACTTAAGATTAGAGGAAGAGGTAAATTGTCCAACAGGTTATCACAGAAGTTAATTCATGTTTCTAACGCAGCTGCAAGACTGAAGGAAAAATTTCAATTATTTTCTCAATAACATTACAGTGATCAGTGAAGTATTAACAAAGTTTCTAAAATGCAAAGACACAGTCTACTTCAATACACAGCAAAGGTAAAATCAACATCTTTCTACTTCAATAACATGTGTTTGTGAACTACTGATGCCCCTGTATGGCAACAAGTTTCACAGAAAATGAATAAGTAGGTCAAAAGTCATGGTCAAAAGGTCAGATGATTGGTACCAATGGGAAGGTGTTGTCTCAAGGACTACACATGAAAACTCTCAAAAAGATACAACCAATATTAAAGTTTAAGTCAAAGATTAAGGTCAAGATCAGTAGTACAAAGATTTTGATATCAACTAAAGGGGTTTTATTACAAGGAATACACACGTAAATTAAGGAAAAAAAAAAAAAAACACTTATGGATATAAAGTTATGACCAAGGTTTAAAAGTTTTATAGACAAGCAAATTGACAGAAGAACTGACCAAAAACTAGATGCCCCCTGACTTTGTTTCCAGGTCATAATAAAAAAAGGTCCATAACATGGTTACCAGAAGACAACAGAGCTTGTTGAGTCAAATTAGACTCAACAGCTATGTAAGGTAACAGATTTTCAACAAAAGTTGTCCGAAGACAACAGCTCGCTGGTGGGTGCTTTTGCCTAGCAGGGGGTTGCTTTTGAAGGTAGGTCAAACTTCAAGGTCAAAAGGTCGAATTATTATGAATCCAACAGAAAGATCTTTTCACAAGGAGTAAATGTGAGAAATATCAAAGTCCTACCTCTAAGGGTTTAAAAGATATGACAGAGGTTAAAGGTCATTGTCAAGGTCACTAGATCAATTTTAGCACCACTGGCAAGGTTCTGTCACATTGAATACACAAGTGAAATATGAAAGCCTTACTTTAAAAGGTTAAAAAGTTATGACCAAGGTAAATTTTTTTAAAAATAGGTTAAAGGTTACAGTCAAGGTCACATGGTAAGAAAAAAATGAAATCAACAGAAAGGTCTTGTGACATATAAAAGCCCTACCTCTTGTGATTCAAAAGATATGACAAAAGTTAAAGTTTTTGTTTATGCCAGATGCCAGTGCTAACAGACGCTGACCCTAGTTCTGTGACATTAGCTCTCCAGACATTCGTCCCTGTGAGCTGAAAAGTCTCATTGTATGCTATGACTATACAAGATAAAAACCATATGAAACCCTTCGTACAGACAGAACCCCTGCCACCTACACCAGAGATATGACAACAGCTTTCCAGATATAACCCTGGAAAATATTAGCTGCAATATACCACTAAGCAAGGGAGATCAGTTGAGCGTCAGACTAGTAAGCCAGGGGTCCTGGGATCAAATACTTGTGGAGGCATTGAAATAAATAATGACCTCTGTTATATTGGCGCCCATGTAGGGACTCTGGAATAATACTTAGCCATGCCCCACCAGCATCATTTTAACCCCTGGAAACTCGAGGACAAGTTATTTCCTGGAGGGGGAGTATGTAACCCTTTAAAATACCAGCCGCAATATACCGCTCAGCTAGGGAGAACTTCTCTTTAGCTCGAATGGGTGAGCGTCAGACTAGTAAGCCAGGGGTCCCCGG
Organism: Ylistrum balloti; assembly: GCF_031769215.1. Taxonomy (NCBI): domain Eukaryota; kingdom Metazoa; phylum Mollusca; class Bivalvia; order Pectinida; family Pectinidae; genus Ylistrum; species Ylistrum balloti. Next base: position 225,828 of record NW_026782490.1, read on the forward strand.
TTCGAATCCAAGTGGAGGTATTGAAGTAAATAATGACCTCTGTTACACAGACATTTGTCTCCAAGAGCTATGATAAGCAGATGTAATAATGATTTTTAAAACAGAAGAACGTTTGTTGTAAACGGGAATGCATGTACATGCACAGTTCATTATCATATTACTGTATTATATGTACCGTATTTATTCCAATAAACGCCCCGGGGGCGATTAATTTAAAATTAAAAAATCGCTGTAAAGGAGGTGGAAGGCATGTCAGATATGAAGATATTGACAAAAATCTGATGAGATGGCTACAGGACAGACGGGAGGCCGGAATACGAGTGACTGGGAAAGCATTGCGGTTTGAGGCCCTGCGTATGCATAAGGCAAATGGTAGTCAATCGTTCAAAGCCTCATATGGATGGTTTTCTAAATTCAAAAAGAGACTTCGTCCCCTTCCGAAAGATGACATACCAAGTGGTATTGTGGTATACATGTGCGGGGCCAGACAAAAATCCTGGGCAAACAAGGAAAGTATAAAATTTTGGTTAAAAAAACTCTGGGGTGTGAATAATACAGCTAGGTGGTTATTAGTATGGGACACTTTCCGTGGTCATCTTACTGAAGATGTAAAAAAACTGGTTCGTCAAAAATATAATTCAGACATCTGTGTTATACCCGGCGGATGTACATGTAAGCTTCAGCCAGCCGATGTGTCGTGGAATAAACCCTTCAAACAAAAACTTGGAGAGTTGTATGACGAATGGTGTTTCAGTGGCCCCATTGAGAAAACCAAAGCAGGGAATCGTAAAGCCCCATCTAAAGCTGTAATGTTGTCTTGGGTCAAGACAGCATGGGATAGCATTAGCCCGGACACAATCAGAAGATCGTTAAAAAAATGCAGTATCACAAATTCGCTGGACGGTAGCGAGGATCATATTTTCCAGCATGACTCTGACGATGAGGAATTCCAGGGGTTTAGTGAAAAGGATGTCCAAGCTGCAGATGACGTTTTGCAAAATTTAATGGGTGATGTGAACGCGCCTTCTATTCCACAAATAGAACTGAGTGAAAGCGAGACTGGCAAAAGTGAAAGTGAAAGTGAAGACAGTAGTTCGTATGGCAGTCCCGGCCGTTAGGCCTGCAGTATATTGAAATGAAAAGTGGATTAAATTGATATTACTTGTGTACATGTCGTGACAGTGTAATTTTCTTGTGCCAAAATTCATTTGTTCATGTTCATGGATACCAGGAATTTAAAATTTATTAAAAGGTAAGCTTTGTAACCTGACTCCTGAGTTGTTGAAATTTACTGAGAAAACAGGTGGGGGGCGTTTATTAGAGACGGGGCGTTTATTGGAATAAATACGCTAAATCATCATGCAATGTCCAGGCAAACTTTACTTACTGACTGGAGTCACTATCTGGAATGTAATCTTCATCATCATCTGCGAATAGCTGTTTCTCCATTTTATCATCAGCATCATTATATGATTGTGGTACATTGTACTGTTCTTTCTCATTTCATCTTCATCATTTTGCTCTTCCTCACTATCATCTTCTGCAAAAAGTTTTGAGAAACTCTAGTTAAGTGTAAATGTTTAACAAACTCGTGTCCTGCCTGTTGAGAATTTGACACTGGATGTGAACTAGACCTTCAATAGGTGCTACATTTATTAAAACTTTTGGTACCAATAGAAAGATCTTATCACAAGGAATACACATATGAAATATAATAGCCCTTCCTCTTAGGGTTAAGAAGATACAGTCAAGATTAAAGTTTTTGAAAAGTAGGTCAAAGGTCAAAGTCAGGTCACAAGGTCAAAATTCTGGTACCAATGGAAAGGTTTTTCTTACAAGGAACAAACAAATTAAATATGAAAGCCCTTCCTCTTAGGGTTCAGAATATATGACCAAGGTTAAAGTTGTTTTTTTTTAAAAGTCAAAGTTCAAAGTCAAGGTCACAAGGTCAGCGTCTTTGGCTTTTGATTTGGCTTTTCGGGAAGTCGCACACTTATTTCAGAAGAGTAAACCTGTCTCTTTTGACAACCTAGAATTACCTGAATTGCAGTAAAAATCTCTTTTCATTTACCTGGATAATTAAAGATGAATTTCTTGTCCATTATATTTATAATTGCACCATCTGTAAGGACCTTGGCTCTTTTGTTTTTGCCACATAAACTTCTTAGGAAAGCCTGTAATACACATAAGCAGTAAGATCTTAATTCATTAGTCAATCAAACTTCAGCAGTCTGTTCAAGTCAACTCAAAACTTTACTGACAGTGAAAGGTTTGTATACAAACAGATCTATGTGAATTTAAAATGGCTGTGTACCTCAGAGGGAAGCATTTTTCTTCACTTGAATTTTCCTGAATGCAGAGCGATAATGTGCCCATTTAGACATGCACAAAGTTTCAAAACTGGAATTAAATCCATAGCAGAGATATCTCTGCCTGAAATGATCTAATTAATTCCTTCACGAAATGCATATTCATGAGGAAAATCACAAGTTATGTCATCACAACAAAACGGGTAAATGTTAGCATGTGTTTGATGCAATGCGGTCTTTCGATTTTAATTAAGGTGGATCTATGGTCATACTGAATGCCTCTGATATCCTGAAGTGACACATTTTCAATAATAGCTGACTCCTCTGAAAAACACTGCCCCCTTCTTGCGTCAATACTCTTTGAAATTTGAAATCTCTTGCTATATTGGCTATAAGGAGAAATATTTTGCTACTCTGGAAAAGTAAGTATAACCCCGTTTTTGTTTTTTAAGACGCCTTTATCACCTACCACAGTCACTTTATATCATGTCGCCTTTATATTTCAACCATGCTTTTTGTATCATGTTTTCTACATGTATATGATTCCGATCTCTCTAGTTTCTTCCTACTCACTTGTACATGGTGGATATAGAAAACTATATAGTCAACTTCTATGCCTATCACTTAAGTACATATACGTGTATGTCCCTATTTCAGTTACAGAGAACGTTACGTCTGAAGTCACTAATTACTTTTTTTTTCAGTATGAATGAATGTCCCCAGTTTGGATATAGATGATGTTATGTGTTAAGTCACTAGGTACTTTAATTTATTTAAGTATGTGTGTATGTCCCCAGTTTGGTTATAGATGATGTTATGTGTTAAGTCACTAGGTACTTTAATTTATTTAAGTATGTGTGAATGTCCCCAGTTTGGTTATAGATGATGTTATGTGTTAAGTCACTAGGTACTTTAATTTATTTAAGTATGTGTGAATGTCCCCAGTTTGGTTATAGATGATGTTATGTGTTAAGTCACTAGGTACTTTAATTTATTTAAGTATGTGTGAATGTCCCCAGTTTGGTTATAGATGATGTTATGTGTTAAGTCACTAGGTACTTTAATTTATTTAAGTATGTGTGTATGTCCCCAGTTTGGTTATAGATGATGTTATGTGTTAAGTCACTAGGTACTTTAATTTATTTAAGTATGTGTGTATGTCCCCAGTTTGGTTATAGATGATGTTATGTGTTAAGTCACTAGGTACTTTAATTTATTTAAGTATGTGTGTATGTCCCCAGTAAGGTTATAGATGATGTTATGTGTTAGGTCCCCAGTTTGGTTATAGATGATGTTATGTGTTAAGTCCCCAGGTAGGTTATAGATGAGGTTAAGTGTTTAGTCCCCAGTTTGGTTATAGATGATTATGTGTTAATCACATACTTTAATCATCACCATATACTATGTATAGTACTTTAATTTATCATCATCATCATCATTCATATCATCATCATCATCATCATCATCATTCATGTCATCATCATTATCATCCATAAACTATGTTATACTATCATCACTTGTACATGTATAACCATCATCATCCTCATTCATATCATCATCATCATCATCATCATCATCATTGTTCATTCTTATACAATGTGTTCATCGTCATTCATCATCATTATACTATCATCCTCCTCCATAAGCAGCATCTATATACATCATCACCATATACATGTATAACCATCATCATCCTCATTCATATCATCATCATCATCATCATCATCATTCGTTCATTCTTATACAATGTGTTCATCGTCATTCATCATCATTATACTATCATCCTCCTCCTCCTAAGCAGCATCTATATACAGTCATATATACATGTATAACCATCATCACCATCCTCATAATCACCACCATCTCCATATATTCATCTTCATGATTACGATGTAGCA